>NW_010307125.1:30511-52164 GCF_000700745.2 Antrostomus carolinensis
TTTTTGACTTACAAGATACATTAGTATATACAGTGTCATTACAGATATAGCCTCATGTGTAGTAAGTCTTATTATAAATGTCATCAGTTCATGGAATGAAATTTGCTACTTGTGAAGGCACAGGGCAGAGAGCCAACCCCCATCCTTGAAATAGTCACCCTCCCAGTCCTGAAAAAAACAACTTTTCTACTTCATGTCTTCCCAAGTCCATCTTTCTTTGAGTGGAAGTCCTTCATCTGTTTTCTTATTTGAACAGAGTTTTTTCTCCTTCCTCAAGCATTAAATCTAACTCCACATGTATTGAACCTTTCTCAGTGAATGGTACCAAGGTAATAGGAAACCTAGAAATAATGGGAACCGGCACCCTGGCAGCCAAGTAATTTTTATGTTTGAAGGAGGTAGGACTTTGTTTTTAATTGCAATTATTTCACATTACACAGATTCAGTTTATCACTTTTATCTAGTATGTTGTTTGCAGTGATGTAGGTAGGACCAGGTTCAACTTGAAATGGGGAAGTCATTATTACTTAGTGCTGCCCTGTGACTTAAAAGACCATTGTAATTTTCTTGTTTGCCTTTGTTTTGGTGATAATAGTCCTATGCAAAAGGCTTCACAGCAGATCACCTTGTGCTCTGCTCTGAAGATAAGCATAGTCAGACTGAAATAAATCTGCTCTGGGACACCAGTGAGTCAGTGATGTTCCTTCTGGGTAAGAAATGAGTCAAGGCTCTGCCGTAAACACAGTGGGAGATGTTGCCCTCCAAGTGTGATAAAATGCACAGGAGCATTGCCTATTAAAAAAAGCAGAGTGCTACCTGCCCGGCAGAGTACTGATATGGGTGACATGCACAAACTCCTGCTCAGCTGATTGTGTTCTGGAGCCATCTTCTTGTGTCTTTAGTGACTATAGCTTCAGTCTCTGTTTCCTAAGGTCACTGTGTCCTACCACAGAGTAGCTTTGGTTCAGTAGTGATGAAATGGCTTCTGTTTGAGATCTGCTTCTCTTCAGAGAGCTGTTGTGCAGCTTGAGGAGATAATGGTTGTAAGAAACATGAAGTTTGTAAGCTGAAAATTATATTAATTTTCACATTTTTTCATGGTCTTATTGTTTTTTCCAGTGCTCACATTTGTGTCTGGTAGAGTTTTTGCAGTTGATTAAAGAGATTTTGCTCTCCAGTATACATCATGGCAAACAGAAAAGCTAATTCACAGAATTAACTAGACCCAGACTGTTCTCACTGAAGTACCTGTAAGTAATCTGACTGCGAGGAACTGATTAAAAAAGGCAGTCAGATTCACAACGCACAAATTAGGTTAAGTCTAGATTTCCAAGCCTCAGTAAACTAAATTTCAATACCATTTACCACCTGTTTTCCTAAAATAAGGTGGACCTATGGGCAACCTGAAATTCAGATAGATGCTCAAGGTAAGGTGCAGGATAGGTCCCATGAAAACTAGGAATGATATTGCTCCCTGTTGCTCTTTCATATTCCTTTGGTTCGTTCCCTTAACCCAGAAGCAGTAGATGTGGCTTCTAACCTCTCATCTCCCCCCCTGCCCCCACCTTGTGTATTCTAGCTCTCCTACTAAATAGAGACCTAATTGCAGTCACTCCCCTAAAGTCAAGTTCAGCCTGACTGTGGTGTTTCCTACCGGCAATTTTAGGGATTATGCTGAGCAAGAACTAGACTTATTGGGTCATTATTCAGGGAAGATGTGTCCCTCCACGAGCTGTGTAGAATGACTGTGTACTTAAACCAAGTATTCTGGATCCCTGGTACTAAAGGAATACACTTTGGGCACTGGAGCACCTGATTTATGCACTTAAACTAGCAGTCTGGATTTTGTCCCAAATGCTCAGCTAAATGTAAATACAACATGACAGCTTCAGCAGGTCAAATGATTACTATCCAAGCAAGCCTAACTCAGGAATGACTTGATCTCTTTCATTCCTTAGGCTGCTGGTTTTGTGGTAACTTCAGAAGTGATCTGTCTGGTGATACCACTTGAGTTTTAGGAGAGCCAGCAGTACATCTCAGCTCTGCATGTTGTTGCCTTAGCTTCAGGACCCTTTGCTTTCAAGTATATTCCCCCAGAACACTTGACAACTGTTTTGAAATTTTCATTAGGATGGCCTACTTTGGTTTCTTTTTCAAGTCTTTGTTTCCTGTTGCTGGGATAATTTATGACGCTGTTTTATTGTATCCTATGAGTTTTTTATTTATTACTATGAAATGCTGTGTAGTGTCTTCACCACCTTTGGAGAAGAACTGTGAAAAGTGAAACCACTGCGTATAATTCAGTGGCATTATTCTGGCTGTAACTCATGTGCTCCAGGTTGGAGTGTGTGATTTGAAAGGTGTCACTAGTGCTACTGTGTTGGCATTAGGAAGCAAGACCCAGAACTCCTGCTTTAGCAGGCTTCCTATGTTGCTTCCATATTAATCTCAGTGCATCCACAGTACTGTGTGTTTGGTTCCCATAGTAAGTACAGCAACCTCATGATTCCAATACTTGAAAGGCAGACAGAATTCAGACTACTACTCTACCCCATCCTTCTAGGGACAATCTTGCAAACAGATTACCTATGCAATACTGAACCTGTTGCATCACCTTAAGAATGGGGATTTATACCAGTACCATTGCCTTATGTATTACTAACATAAGCATCTAAAATTTGGATGTCTAACTCTTGAGGTAGTTACTTTAGGTTCTCTTTAGAGTTTCTGGAGAGAAAAAGTTACCTATGGAGCCACTGCATTCCAAGAAAAGTGTTCAAGTCTGAGATTAGTTAAGCAATTGAGCTGATTTACTGTCTCAGTGACTCTGAGACAGTCACTCCGCTCCCTACATAGAGCTTTCTTTTCATCCTCCATCTCTCCTGGACCTGTGCTGTCATTTTGCTTTGCTGCACTGGCTCTGATGCTCAGCAGTTAAATCCTCAGTGATTTGCTTGAATTTGTTCACGCATAAGTAGATGTTTTCTTCTGGTGAAGTTTTCTGCCAGACTAAGTCAAAATGGCACATGGAAAGAACTCACAAATGCTGAGGTCAGAAGAACACAAGTAGTGGAAGCGTAAGGATAGATATGTGAGGAGATAGGACTCTATAGGTAGAGCATGGTTAATCTGTTTTCAAGTGTCTCCTACATCACTGGTTCTCTGCATGTCTTTTTCTGTACAAGCTTCATTTTGTAACTTTTCTCTCCTGGAAAGCATCACTGACATAAGGTTAACTATCTGTCTACAGATCCAGTGAAGAGAAAATGGACAACCCTCCTAAATGACCGATGCTATTCTCAACTCACTGGTAAGAGTTCTGCAGAGGGTCTTCTGGTGGATTTAGGAGCTTGTTGCTGTCATACCTGACTAACAATCCACCTACCCATCTCCTATGACCTGCTGCACATGTAGTCAGAACTGAAACTAACCCAATGCTTTTTTTCAAATGACACTAGACCAAATGGTATCATCATCTACACTCACATAAGTCTAAAGTAACTTTATCAAACAAAGAGGACACTTTTATTCCGGTGATACATGGTAAAATTCTCTTCCTTCATTGAAAACAGCATGTTATGTGTCCAAGGAACCTTTTACAATAACAATGTAGGAACCAGCTAATCCTACAGATGAGAGGACTTGGTTATAGTAAAGGAGGTTCCTGCCTTTCTAATTACCTCATAGTAATGCAGTCAAGTTCAGTTCAAGCCTAAGGCTAGCTTTCCTGAAAAAACATGGAGTAAAAGATAATTTCTGTGCTTTTTTTTTACCTCCAGCAATTTTGACATTGCAATTTTAAAGCTAATTATTTGATGACAGGGATCAAAGGCAAATCAATAAAGTCACTTTCCAAAGGCAGCTTTTAATAATGCTCTTTTCTGTGTTCTTATCTGATTAAAAATATTAATACATTTGTTTATGTGATAGTTTCACTGGGCTAGCCAACACAGCCATTCACCCACTTCCCCCCCACCCCAGGGGATAGAGGAGAGGATTGGGGGGGCAAGGGTAAGGAGGCTTGTAGGTTGAGATAAGAACAGTTTAATAACAGAGAGAAAACTTAAAATAATACTAATATTAAAATAGTAGTGATAATGATAACAGTAACAAAATATGCAAAGGAGTGACACCCAATGTTATAGCTCATCCCCCTCCTGACCAAGCCCGGCCCGTTCCCAGATAATGATCCCGGATGAGCAACAATCCCGAACTGATACTGCAATCCTGGAAGAGCGAGAGCCCAAGCAAAAAGCCAGAGAGAGCTGAAAGAGGAAGAGGCCCTCACTAATATACTGGATATGACATGATATGATATGGAATACCCCATTGGCATATCTAACTGTCAATTAAGTTTATTAATTTAAATATTCTTCACCCTCCTTATATCTTGTGCTTGTGGACTAACAAAACACAAAGTCCTTCACTTCCAGTGACAAAAATGTAAACATTGGTATGTTATCAGTGTCTCTCTCATAGCGAGTTCCAGGCTGAAAGCAAAATGCAGCACAATGCTAGCTACTGAAAAAGAAACCCAGCTCTATTTCAGCTAAAACCCCCCGACAGTTTATCTAAAGAGAAAGGGATGGAGAAGGGTGGGGAGCTGGAAGTTTTTTTAATGCAGAATTTTTTATTCATGTAGATTGAAGATAATAATGAATAATAACTCTTATTTTACAGAAAAGATCCCAAACAGGCTGCAGATAATGTATTGCTAATGCCAATACAGGCAAATGTCAGTCTTCCTTCTCTGGACTAAAAGCAACATTTTACATGTAGGTCAATATGTCATCCCCCTTCCATGTGTAAGACTTAACAACAGAATGACAGGATTATAGAATAATTGAGTTTAGATGGGACCTCTGGAGGTAATTTGTGTGATCCTTTGCTCAAACCAACAGCAAGGGCCTTGTCCAACAGAACACTGAATATTTCCAAACTTGAAGATTTCATAGTATCTCTGGGCAAACTGTTCCAGCATTGAACTACTCACATGGACAATTTTTTTTCTTGTATCTAATTGGAATTTCCCATGTTAGAACCTATGCCTGTTGCCCCTGTGCTTTTGCTGCTTGCCTCTGAGTCAGGTTAATTTTCTTCATTGCAAAGTTGGAAGTTACTTTCACAGGATAGCTAGTCGATGTCTCTGTTCTGAGGAGGACCAAGAACCCTGATATTCTCCCTGGCAGAGATTTCCTGAGATGGTATTTAAAACTTCCAGTAATGAGGATGCCACAGCTTAGGTAGCTCATTGGTGCTTATTGATCCTTGTGGTTAAAAATATATTCCATAATATCTAAACTAGATCTTGTCCTACAGAAAATTAATTATTATTGTTTTCTTTCACTCCCTGGAAATAAAAAGTCATGTATTGCCACCCTTTCAACTATGTTTTCAATATTGGAATTTTTATCAAGTACTCCCATACTTCTTCTTTATTCCAGAAATAAACTGAATTACCTCTGCATTGATGGATAGATCACATTTTCTAGAGTCTCTCAGCATTCCTGTTATTCTTCTTAGTGTGACTGTGTTTCTCGTAAAGTTTAATGCCTCAAGCTATATGGGGAATAAAGATTAATTGCTTCATAAGTTCTGCAGATGACACTCCTGTTCATTTGGGATGACAATTTGCTTTGTTTATAACAACATCGCATTGTAGTTCAGACCACCAGTCTGTGATCCACAATAGACTCAAATTACTTTTCTCCAAGGTACTGTTTCACTCATCTGTCTTTTTTTTTGTTTTTTGGTCTTTTCTTTTTTAATATATATTTGTGCAGTTGACTTTTTCTTTCCCTGAGTTGGTCTTTCCTGTTTACTGATTTTTTTTTGTTATTGTTTTCAAACCCTTTTTTTTTCCCAGTTTCAAGTAATTATCCTGAATTCTAATCCTGTCTTCATTGATGTTTAGTCTGCTTTGTGTATTGATGGCTATACCCTTTGTAAGAGCTTCTGTTCCATAAACCTACCCATCAATCAAAATGTTCATTGACACTCAGGCAAGTGCCCTGTTAGATCCCACTTGAAACGTTGTGCCAATTTGGTGTGATCTGCTAATATTTACTCTGGAATAATTTGCTGCAAAGCCACCTTTGGACAATTTTATCTAGATCGCTTTTCTCCTATTTCCTTTAAATTATGTGAAAGAATATGGGCATCTAAAACAATATTTAGGGGCAACTGAGACACTGAGCTCCAAAACATCAGTCTTAGCAATTCCCTCTCTACTAATACCTGAGCCCTGACTCTGAGGGTCAAAGTTCCCTAGCACCTAGATCTTCCCATCTTCAAACACTTAAGCTGTGTAGCTGAGAGTTAGCTCATGCCTAAATTCATTCAGGATCTTGAAACTAGACATAGGGATTCTGGCTTTCTGAGGGGCCTATTGAGACAGGAGCACCCCAAACACACATTGACAAAATCTTACCCCAAGGTACTTTTCTTTTTGTCAGCATAGCTGTATCCTTTCCCTGTACCGCAATAGCTTTAAGAAAAAGCTCTTCTTTAAGCCTCCCTGTGTCTTCACCCTGGATTTTGCCAATAGAGCAGTGTCAACTCTGTGGGCGATTTTCTTACACCTCTAGACAATACAGGTATGCCAGCAAAATCCTGTGGCGGAGACCTGGCTTCAATTTCTTCAGTTCCAAACAATGTGTTTGCTTTTAAAAGCCTCCTCCCTTCCCCTAGGCACTAAATTTATACTTGTCATTTGAGTGGTGACTCATACCCTTCTGACTCAGCCGCATCTAATCAGTGGCCTATTGAAAAAATTATTTTTCTGTGACTTTGAAGAGCCATGTGTCTGTTTGCACACTAACCATCAATTCATACACTAACAACCAACGAAGAACAATCTAGACCAGGCAGTCAGCCTAGACTCCAAAGAAACCAGTGCCCAAACTGCATATTTTCTCTGAGCTTGTCTGGTTCAAATGGTTTTGCAGACCTGAAAAGCATTGCCTTTATCCTCCAGTGGCGACAAGGAAAAATGATACTGACATTTTTCTTGCTGAGAGCTTCTTCCATGCCAGGCACGCTTCAGATTCAAAGAAGCAAGGATGTGGTGCAAATCCAGGAGTAGAGTCCTGCCTGGACATTGAGAATCTTTTATCTACCTGGGTGTAGATGAACTCTAAGTGCATCTACACTTACTTTTTAGTTCAGATCAGGACTGGGTTTTTAAAATGAATCCCATCTTCTACTTACCACGTTTTGTTTCACATCACTGAACAGTCATAGAAGACAGAAACTGGATTCCTTCTGGCTAAAGTGAGAAGAGAAGACAATCTCTAAGTGTGCACCTATTTCAGTACAGCTGCTAATAGGTGTCCAGTCTAGGGGACCAAGTTAGAGACCCCCTGAAACACATGGAGTGTGGACACTGGGATGTCAACACAAAGTGTTTCCCTCCACAGATCCATTTATGTTGGGCCACACTACTTGCTAATGTAGACACTGGCTTTGGCAATCACACCACAGATCCCTTCCCACACAACTCCAAGTTCCTTGGTCATGCTTACTCCCTCATCCCCATTGGTGTGTTTCTGTTCTTTCACTGGTCCTAGCATTGCATTGGTATAATGGAAAAATCCCTACCATAACATTCATTCAGCTTTGGCAACTTTTTATTCCAGCTACTGAATTTATACAGGTCCTTACTCCTAATTTATCCTATTCAATGTTTCAGGAGCTGAGGCATCTAACTCAGAGCTATGGATTTCAAAGCACAGACAGTCAGATTTCTCTCCACTCAGGAACACCTACAAGAGAACTAAAACTGTAAACCTGACCTCTTGATTCTCCCAAAAGTGCCTGAAACACAAAACTCTTCCTCTTGGACCATTAAAGGAGACAAAAAGAACTGTTCTTCTTCAATGCCAAATAATAATTTTAAAGAGGTTGTGCATCCTCTCTCTTAGGTAGCATAATTTGAAATACATATCACAGCTTTAAAAAAAAAAAAAAGTTTTAAATTAGCAGAAAGGAAATTGCTTCATTGAAGTATCTATTTCAGAGCATGTCCATTAAAAAGGCTGAAAGAGATTGTGAAGTTTTTATGCCAGCATGGAAATAATCACAACCATCAGAATTAATTTAAATTCCATCCTTCATTATAAAGAGTGGCCAACCATGGCTGCCTTTTGCCATATTCATAATTTCAGAATGCTTACAGATTGCTCTAATGCAACTGTGTGGAATTTATGAACTAAGACAAGAGAGATGGGACTCATTGTCTTGGTAAAAAGGAGCCCATTCAATGTAGGTATGTCAATCAGATTATGCAACGGTGAAAGAACAATTTATTTTCTGCCTAAGGAGGATGGCAGGGTAAGTCTCTAGAAATTCAGTAGGCACTTGATTTGACAGCATCGGGATTTCCTGCTCACAAAAAGTGTAATAAACCAAAGAAAGACAGTGATAACTTCAATCACAAACAATGGCCTTGATACATATGTGTCATGGGCAGCACACTGTAAAATGCAACAGCCTTAAAATAATTGAATAGTTCTCAAAAACTCATACTAATAAACTAAATGATTGTTAGAGGAAAACAAAATATTGTTTATAGCTGCTTTTTTCCTGATAAAAGCTACTTGCCTTAAAAGTCTGAGCTTGTTTGGCTTTATTTTACTTAAAAGACTAGTACAAACAAAAAGTACATCTGAAAATGGAGATCATATAAAGCAAAACTCTATAATGATGTTATTCTCTGAATTTGGATTCAAAGGGGTGAATCCCAGAATTTTAAAATCTTTCTGAAAATTCATAACTATTTTTTCCACTAGAAAAAGTATTTTCGCAAGTTATAATTATTGTTATCCTAAAAATAGAACAGGAAAAATAATAAAAATAAGGAAGTTAAGGCATCAGGAGAGATTAATTAGAGACCAATATTTCAGTTTCACAGTTCAGTTTTTTCTAATATCCTTTCCTTGTTTAGAATTTTACATTTCAAAAAAATTGAAGCAAATAGGTTTGGTGTTGAGCTTTGATAAGACAGAGTTTTTTCCAATAGTTCAACTTCTTCTTCTTTTACTTTTGAAGACTGAAATCTTTTTCTGCCAGGACTAGTTTGTCAAATGGAAATTTTAAGTCATGTTCTTATGAATCTGTCTACTGAGAAAAGATTATCTTAGTTTTCAGTCATGTTAAATGATTCAAGGCAGTTCCTTTAAACAATTCTTTGCTCAGTCAAAGGTACGTTGCAGTGTGAAATAAGGTAGTGTAAGGCTTATGTGCCCAAGTTTTATGCTGAAAATTTCTTAATTTCAAAGTGGGGATGGATCCAGCTGCCTAGGCCATCCTTTACAGCCTACATTTCAGTCAGTCCGTTCTTCCCAAACAGGCCTACAGGCTAATTCTCTTATCTGCCCTCCAGGAGAAGTCCATTAGCTCTTTAATATTCTTTTTGCATTAGGTCTTGACAAGCCACATTACTTTCCCTAGTAACTGGTAAAAAAAAAGATTTTAAATGAATGTTCAACCTGTGGTTTTCTTTCTCTCTTGGAACTGTTTACCTTATGACTATAATTTTTCTTCTTTTTCTTTGCGTTAGAGCTCCTTTGCTTTGACGTTCATGTGACAGAATAATATCGAGTGATTGACTAAATTCAGTTATATGTATTATTCATAGAAATGATATAGATATAAGACTCTAGTCTGAAGTTGTTTTTTGGCTGATGAGAGGGCATGCTGTGGTTAAAACCTAATGCAATGATAAATAAATTGCAACTGTCATCCTTTAATGCCATGCAGATACTGGCAGCATCTTCCAAAAGTGAGAGTAGGGCTATTTTCAACAAGATATTGAAGAGGGAAGATTTTAACGGATCACTGCAAATCAGATAGAAAACAGGGAAATTGATTTGGTCGATTCAAATATAGAGGGTATGATAACAGAATGTACATTACAGGCACTTCTATCAGATAATCAACTTTTATGTCAAAGTGCAGCAGATACTAAAAACTCACATCAAGCCCAGTATTTCTAAAGGTAGACAGGGAAGCTGAAAAAATGGTGATGTTGCACATAGGATAGTGAGACAGATTCACATTCAGACACACTTATTAGTAGGTCTTTAGCTGATGACATACGTCCACTCTAACAGTGCAAGTTACTTCTGGAGAAAAATAAAAACATAAGGGAGAAGAGGGGACAGACAGAAATAGAAAAGGGAAGTGGGAAAATTCTTCCCTGTGCCCAGCCAGGAAGAGTAGACATGGAGTCCCAGATGACTGTCCTCCTCTGGGGAGGAGGCGTCTGGGTGGGGAGGATGTCCAGCAGAGCAGGTGGGAAGGTTGAAGATGATGAGGATAATTAAGGTTTTTGTAATGTTTTTCCCCTAGCATTATGTACTTTTCATCATGAGCCACTCATAATTCCTATTGTTTCCATTTATGGTCCTATTAACATTGACTTGATTATACTAATTGGGTGCAAATTTTGCACATTGGCTACTTTTTGGACTTCTGGGCACATACATTATTGGATGGTATTGATTGAATATTTAAATTATTATTCTATTCTTTGTTATTCAATACATTTAGTTTTCTCTGATATAAGGTCTACAAAACAGGAGGTAAAGAGTGAGGAAAAAGATGGGTAACATGCTAGTTGCTTCCCATGAGAACTTGCCCTGACAACAGCAGTGGGGTTTCCAGGTACATGGCCATGAGAACAATGCAAGAATGAAAGCAGAAAAGTACCACTACTGAGGCTTTTAAAAACTTTTGTGAAAGTGTACAGAGCTGAGAACAGCATATGGCACTGTGCCATAGTAAGTGCCATTTGGTTTCATATCTTTTTCACATGCTTATTTGGGAAATATCAGCTAGCTCAATAAACATTCCTATTTCAAGTTTACCTGAACTTAAAAAAGTGTCTTTATCATGTGACAGCTATCACTAGCAGCTCCCCTAAATGGCCATTTCAGCCCCAGGTGAATGCAGAACCTTATATTTACTATCGTGCCTATAAAAAAACCCCTACAAACATATTACTTCCACAGCATTTTTTGATGAGTTGTTTTAACTGGTTATTTCCCGGTGTGCATGTGTCTACTTTCTGTAACCTGTTGCTGTTGGTTTTTTCCTAAATTTAGAAGGCTCTTAAAGCAAGGAATAGCTTTTTACTGTATATTTCAGAGTGCAAGCACACCCAAGGAAGCAGGCAGGACCACAGTGCAAATAGCAAAATAAAATATTTGACTAGTTCTCACAACATTTATGAAAGTTAATATAAAGCAGTCCAAGTTTACATGGTTGAGTATGTCCCCTATGTAAGCATCTCAGTCTTTTCAACTGTTATAGACACTCTTCCTTATCATGAGTCATGAATGAACACTGGTGAGATTGATGGCTCTGCTCTGCACAGTGCAAGAGCAGGGTGCTCCACCAAAGCACAAGAAATGCCTTTGCATCCTTCTGGGCCATTGTTTGGTCATATCAGGTAAAAACTACGGCCAGTAGCCACACTAGCTTTTGTGAGAGGCACAGTGCTAAAAACTGGTGGGAAACCTGTAATTTTAAGAAAAAAAATACTTTAAGTTCTCCCTGATGTTCCTCTTGAAAGGGATGACTTCTGTATAACTTGTCATTCTATGTCAGAGCTGAAAGGTTGAATACAGTGACTTATTTTCACAGAAACGTGACCTTTCCTGCCAAGATTTTTAGAGTTTGACATTTGGAAAAGAATGGAGTTCAAGCAGAAAGTGGTGAAAGTGGCCACAAATGAATATTTGTTAAAAGGGTTTACCTTAATGGACTGTAATGAATGTAAAGATATGCAAAACTATCAGGCAAATGAATCCAGATGAGACAAATTAGAATAAATTAAAATATTGCTCAACAGTATAATTAACCTTTCAAAATTGCTAAAGAGTTACCAGTTAGCTTGATAAAATCCAACTCTAGCTCTGAAAAACAAGGGCCAAATTTTACACTCAATTAAAATTTTGCAAATTTCATGCATTTGAAGAAACTCCTGACTTAGCAGAGTCCATATGGAAACTGGCGTAGGAGTCTTACTCACTCTGTCTCTTCCCTGAGTTCCTTCTAGTGGAGTCTCTATAACCCCAGAAACCGCCCACACCTTCCTGTTTATGTTTTTTCCCACAAAACCCAGTCATTTAAAAGCCTAATCATTTTCTGAGCTGGTTGTTGCTACCGGTAACAAAATTGCATGTTAGCTGTGCATAAAAGCAGAAAACCCAAACCTAGCCTTCTTTCATAACTAGTTCTTTAGAAAAAAAAAAAAAAAAAAAAAAACAACAAAAAAATAGGCCTGCATCTTGTAATCAGGACTGAATATTACATAAAGACTAAGTGCTTCCACAAAGTAAGGACAAGGAGATGAATGGGGCACTCTAGAGCATTTCACCTCAAAAGATCCTATGGCACTTAATATATTAAGATTGGGCTTTTCAAAGCATTTTAAGAGGGTTCATCTGATGAGCCTGGTGGGGAGAATTCACATGTGTACATCTGTCTATGGGCAGGGAGAGGAAGATGTGCATTAGCTTCAAAACAGTGTGCTAAAGTAATTAGTTGCTAAATCACATTAAGCTCACAAAATGTTGTAGCTCATGTTTTCTGTGACATTGTCCCTTGATCTCCCTCTACTGACCCCTGGCAACTTCAACATGTCATAAATTTAGAAGGTTTTTGCTCAAGACAGGAAGACAACTGACAGCAGAAGGCTCCTTCTATAAAGACATTTAAAATTTCTGGTCCAAAGCCAGAAATGATCTGCTAAGGAGTGGCAAGATGTCTTAATTTAGAATATCACAGACTTGGTGGAGTTGCAAGAGGACTCTCAAGATAATCTTGTTCAAACCCTGTGCTCAATCAGGATCAGCTAGAGCAGCTTGTCCAGACCTGTGTCCAACTGGGTTTTAAATATATTCATGAATGGAGACTCCACAACATCTCTCACAGTAAATATGTGTTTTCGTGTATTTAGATGGAGTTTCTGTTTCAGTTTTGTGTCCATTGTTTTCTTGTCCTGTCAGTGGGTACTCGTGAGAATAGTTTGACTCCCTCTTCTTCATTCCCTCCCAGTAGGTACGTATATACACGGATAAGATCTACCCTGAGTCTTCTCTTTTCCCAGCTAAATAGTCCCAGCTTTCTCAGCCTATTCTTGTATGTGAGATACTCCCTTAGTCATCTTAGTGGCCTTTCTTTGGACTAGCTTCAGCAAGTTCATGTCTTGTATTGAGCAGTCCAGGACTAGACTTGGCACTCCAGGTGTGTCTCACCAGTGCTGAACAGAGAAGGATCACCTCCCTCCGCATGCTGGCAACGCACCTTCTAATGCAGGCCAGTACACTGTTGACCATTTTCCTGCAAGGGCACATTGTTGGTTCATGGTCATTTTGTTGCCCACCAGGGCATCCACGTCCTTCTTTGTAGAGCTGTTTCCCAGCCAGTGAGCCCTTAGCCTGTTCTGGTGCCTGGGGTTACTCCTCCCCAGACGCAGGACTTTACATTTCCTTGCACTGAACTTCACAAGATTCCTGTCAGCCCATTTCTTCATCCTTTCCAGATCCATCTGAATGGCAACACACTCAACTGGTGTGCCAACTGGTATCAGACACTCCTCTCAGTTTTGGTTTTGTGGATCATGAGGAGCCAAACAAGAAGATTCTCCATCATAAATAGCCAGGCCGTGTTAGGTGAAACTTAGAAAAAGGTCATGCAGAAGCAAAAAGACAGCATGAAAAACTTCCACCTTAACCATTAAAAGTCTTCAAATTTTTAAGCTGTTGAAAATACAACACGAGGTATCACAGTCACCTTTATTACCATTAGAGCTATCAGCTCCATTTGTCATCTCCCTATCATTGCCACCGGCAGAAGTAGTCAAGCCAGAATTCAGCACAGCACCACATTGTGTTCCACCAGTCACTTATCACTGAGCCTGAATAAAAAAGGAATGACATAGTCAAAATGTGCAGCATCTTGGAACAGATAGTCTTTCTGTCCAGACATTTCTTATCTTTGATGGTTTTTCCCTCTTCTTTCACTATCTATTTTTTGCCATAGAAAGCAACAAGACATCTGAAAATTTAATGTAATATTATGACATGCCATGTACAGAGAGCCCCAAAATATTAAAAGGACACATTCATTCACACTCATCATCTCTGCCTTGCTAATTTTAAGTCTTCAATCAATGAGGTAATTTATCCCTCCCTGTAGAGGCTGCTCTAACAAGAAACTTCTATGCCTCTGTGTTCAGAAAGATGGGCAATGAGGGGATTTTTAATGAAAGATGAATGTACTTAGAGAATCATAGAATCATAGAATGGTTAGAGTTGGAAGGGACCTTAAAGATCATCTAGTTCCAACCCCCCTGCCATCAGCAGGGACACCTTCCACTAGATCAGGTTGCTCAAAGCCTCATCCAGCCTGGCCTTAAACACTTCCAGGGAGGAGGCAACTTCATCCAGCAGTTGAGTTTTGAACAAAAATGGAGCAATGTCACTACAGCTGGTCAAAATGCTTTTCTTCACATTACTGTCTTGTGTTGGAAGAGAAGTCCAGGAGAATGCTCTATGAAGCACAGTCAAAGACAGGGCAGAACATTTTTTTTCAAAATGCTTCAAGTTTATTATGCTTTAAAGAGGAATTTCGTATTTTACTGTCGAGTATGCAATCCTTGCAAAGAAACAAACAAACAAAAAACAGATTGAATTTAAATCACTCTTCACCAGCTCTAGAATAGACTCTTAAAATCTGCTAGTGGACATCAAAGGGAGAAATTAATTTATTATTCTTCAGTAGTACAGTGGCTGGGGCTGGTGTTTTGCACAGGAGTCACAGCTGAAGCACAGCGAATTGTGAGGAAATCATGACTCTCTTTACGTGACTCTGGTTATTTGTGTTTGTACATGTGCTGCTTCTGCTCTCCATCAGATGCTCTGGGAGTGTTCCGTCTGCTTCTACCTGCCTTATGAAACATAGCAAAAACCTGTTTTAACTGCAAGGAGGATTAGGGTATGTCTTTCCCCTGGCAAGTCTGCCAGCAAGAGTGGTGGAGAGGTGGGGCTAAAAACTCAGTAGCTCCAGGTCTATTTTCTCCCAAAAGACTAGCAGGGAAGTATGAAAAAACTGTGAGATTGGAAAAAGAAAATCCAGTGGGAAACCTTGTGCTACACTTGCTACTAGAAAGTTAAGTTAGCTTTTACAGGAATATAGCAGAATCCTCAAAATTTAAATAATAATTCTAATATTTCCCCTGTAAGTAAAATTATGTCTTCTGAAAAGTTGGATGATATTACTAGGAGTTTTGTAGAATACGATGTTTACTAGAAATATCTTCTTAGGCTTACTCTCACATAAGAGGAAGAAATAAATATTGAAGTTGTGTACGTGTATGATCTGTTACTTTAAAAGCTATTAATATTATGTTTCTGAGCTTATAAGAAAACAGAAATCATAGAAAATGGAGGTTTACTCAGATACTGTTGAATCTGTAATTAACACCCATCACTCCAAATGTTGTCAAGTTCTTTGAGGCTTCAAGTGAATTATATTCTTTCAGCACAGGGACATTCTTGTTCCAATGATTCCAAGCAAAAGTCACAAATTTTTCTAGACTTGCATCTCTAATAGGCCTGAAAGTACTGACAACACTGTAGACCAAACAGACCAGGGCAACAAACACCCAGTTCAGTGATAATCTGGATTGGAAAATGAGATTATGGCACATAATACAGGGCATTTTATGGAGGAAACTTGTGTTATAACCTGCTGTTACAAATGTACTTGATTGCAGCCTGCTCCTCTCCATGCTGTGTTGAATGCCATGTTGAACCAGGCAAGGGATTGGGCCAAAGCCTATTTCTTCTTTTGGTGGGTTATGTTCATTTATGTCCATTTGTTTCCTTTAAGAATAACTCACACAGTGGTACTCTGCCCACACAGAAGAGCAAAGGGAGTAGCGTTATGTTTCCATAACACATCCATATAGGATAAGAAACTGAATGAGAGCTTTAGTATTCACACTTAATGGCCAGGAAAAGAAAAAAAAAAATCCCTTTAAGAAACTGCCTTAAAGATTTTTTTTTTCTTGACATAGGCAAATAGGTATCATTTAACAGTGACACTAATAAAGGAAGGATGTTAGGAGTTGGACACTATATTGACAAAACCAAGACTGCAGGGCTGGAATCCTACTATTGGAGGGATTAAATTATTTCCGTGGTAACAGTGAATAAATTGTTCTGTGAAAAAGAGAAAAGAGTGTGACTCAAACCAGAACTACTTAATCCTAAATGAATCTCCTCTAAACCAGAGAAGACAGAAATGTAGCATACGTAAAGCACCATAATAACCTTGCTTCACAAAACATACTACTTTGTGGCTGCAATAGCCAATTTTTTTCTTTCATAGGGCACAACAGGAAATTTGGACTTCCTGATCTCATGTTTGTGGTGAAATTATGTTTCCCTAACCTTTGTTTGAAATCTGCACATTGTTTGTACATTTATCAGGGACACTATTCTGTATTACTACATCTCAGGAGAGCTGCATCACTAGAAACATGCAATTCATTTATCTAGCCATTTATCTATCTGAAGGAAAATTCACTTCAACTTGAGCTGGAACTTTTACGTCCTTTGATAGCAATGAGATTTGAAACTTTTGTTTCAATTGCTGTATTTCAATTCTCTAAGCAGGTTTCATTATAGACATTTTTGTTAAAATAGCTGTGCACATGGACAGTTATGTTATTCTTTCTTTATGGTCATAAATGTGACCTTTTAAGTCAGCTAGATAACGTGTTACCATGACCCAAAGGATTATGAAATGCTTTTCCTAAGTGAATCTTTTCACTTATCAGCAAAGTTTTATCCGTGAGACAATTTAGAGTAAATGGTCTGGAAATCTACTTAGCATCTTCCTATAATTTTCAGTAACCATCATTTGTTCCATCTTGAGAAGTTACATTGTAAGGTCACATATCCTGAGGGAAAAAGCATTGACTCTTTAAATCTACAAAGCCATAATATGGAGTAGGTTTTCATTTTAGATACCCCAGATTTGGGCGGGGGGGGGGAGGGGGGAAGTGCAGGGGCTTGTTGTGAACCTGAGATGGAAGAAGACAAGGAAGATACTAAAAGTTCATCTACCTCTGTCTGTAGCTTGGGGAGCTACAGGGAGCTATTAGTAAATGCACTCTGTTACCACAACTGCCTTTGTGGTAACATTCAGTGCTAGAGTCCCTTATATCAGGATTTTCATTCATTCAAAATAATGTATCACTTGGCTTCCACAAAGGTCTGTGAAAGTAGAAGTAGCAGATGACAATGCACAGAAATGACATATAAGAGTTCAGGGACATTGTACCCAGGCCACAGTAAGCTGTGGCATCATGGACTGAATGATCCAGAGTGCAGCTCAATGGCTGAGCATGCAAATTTACTCCAGGACTGAGTCTGGTCAAAGTTAATATTTTGTCTCTCATGTTGCTGTGTTTTGCAAAGCGAATCTGTCCAAAATATGGGGTTTGTTTATTATTGTACATGACCTAGCAACTTTAGCAAGAGTTAGAATTCAGACAATATCTGAAGGTCCTTATATAATGCAATGTAGGAGCATGGACAAGTAGAAAAAAAATAACCCAACCCCCCCAAAAACCCACCACAAAAAACCCCCGACATAATTCAGTATTCTAAAGATGGAAAGTAAAGGCAGATGAATAGCTAAGGAAAATTAATGTATCTTGTGCAAGGATAGGTACCAGCTGGAGACTTCTTCTTGACTCTTTGGGTATATAATTTTTCCTCTTCTTCTATTATACAATATTTGAGAAGGGGTTTTTGGGGGGTTTTTTGTTTGTTTGTTTGATTGATTGATTGTTTTTTTAAAGGAATATCCCAGTAAGGTATATTTCATATTTCATTTGCTTTAAAAATATAGCCATCCAAACCAAATAGCTTGTGACACTGGCACTGACCTGCTGCTGTAGCCTGCTCAGCTGACCCACTGTGGCAGTCACTTCAGCTGCTTCTGAAGTCATTTCAACACTGCCATAAAGAGGAACAAATGTAGAAAAAATAAAAGTGTAAATGTGCCCTTTTTAAAGATGAACTTTCACTTAGACCCACAAAACACACAGATTTTGTCCCTGCTGGCCTGTTCCTACCATTTTATTGTCTCTTAACCATAATGGCTTTGGAAGAACAAGAGTCAAGTGTTTTTCCACATATGTTATCAATATGAATTAAAAGGTTAAAAAGAAAAGGAAAAATAAGTTTAAACTTTCTAAAAACCTTTAGATGCTGATTATGTTCAAGTATGATGGGGGTAGAGAGAGATGCAAGACAGTGCATGTATCATTTCTTCTTCCAAAGTTTACTATTTTACCATAAAGCCTGTGTTCTCATATATAGCTAAATAGCAACTTCATAAATAGCTTGCTTTCCTCAGATGTGTCTGGCCTGACCTGGATTTCTAAATGAGTTCATGTGACAACAGCAGGGCCATGGTGCCACATGGTGCCTCACAACCTGCCAGCCTGGATGGATGAATCTCTGTCTATGGTGTGAACAATTCATCCAGGTTTAGTATGAATGAGCACATGAATGTATTTGTTTTAAGTGAAAGACATGATTTCTGAGTTACTTGCACTGTGTTATCCTCCAGTCTGCATACTTTTCCTTGTTGTGCTCCAGCTGAGCTCATCTTAGCACTGTAACGTTCATGCTATCATAGCATTTAATTTGATGATGATTTATTGAAGCTTTATGTGTTCACCAAGATACATTGCATGTTTGGCACTCATATTGCTGTTTTGTGTGGATGCTATTGCTTTGTCTTTGTACCTACTGCCAACCTAGTCTTACCAAACATTTATTTTTAATCTGTATTACATTATTTTGAAGTTATTGCTTCTTGTTTCTGTGGTATGGTACATTTTCACTTTGCTTTTCTTGTCTGCAAACTATGGCATAATGATTTCCTTCACAGTACTTATTGCAAATGACTCAATATATGGAGCATTAACTATTAGAAAATTTTTCTCCAAAAGTCTTCCTTTACTTTTAATTTCCTGTTGTGTATTTGTGCATTTTGCACATAGTTGGTACTATCTTTCTTTGTAAATTTTTGATCTTTGCTACTTGGAGAATAATTTTTCTCTACATCTGTATGAGAGTATATTCACTGAGTTTGCTCATATCTGTAGCCTTGGAGAGTCCTTGCATGTTCTCCATGTTTTCACAACTCTTTGTCCCTTATTCCTAATCCTTTATGATATATTTCCTCTCCCAAGATCTTGAAGCTGCACGAGTTGGTGACTAGCATGACTTGGTAATGTGAGGATATAGAGTTTCCACAGATTTTTTAATTAAGTACATGAATACGATTGAGCACTTCAAATATTTTCTTGAGTCCTTACTCTATTGGCCACATAGTCCATTGTGGGTAGAGCATGTGACGATGCAATTGGTCTTACTCTATTTTCTTCTTTTATCCTGACCTATTTTCATTTCCATTTGTAATTGAAATTATGTAGAATTTCTAATTATATCCTTATTCAGGCTCATCTGATCAGCATATGCCAGCATGATAATTATTTTTCTTTTCATTTGTTTTTGTATTTTTCTACCTTTTTCCACCATTCTTTTAGTCTCTTTAGGACTTGAAATTCCTTACAGATTGCAGTTTCTGAAATAATTTTCAGGATTTTAATTCTGTCAGTACAGAAAGATGTGCGACATTTAGCCCTTGTGCAAAACTCAACACTCTAGATGTGCTTTCTCAGTAAGCAGCTGCTGCAAACATTTACTGTTCAGTGCTGCTAAATTAAAACACAAACCACAAACACCCTGGTAAACCTTGAGATCCATAAACCTAGCAACAACTCCTAGCAGTAAGTTAACTATAATATCTATTAGCCTTATTCATAAAGGATGTAAACCTAGATACAGCCTCTGTCTAAAAACTTAATTCCTACCATGCCTTTAGAGGCAGAAGGCTCCTGAAATGGGCTGCACAAACCTCAGTCTTGGTCTGATTTCACAGACTGATATACATACAGACTTGCATAGTTCAAAAATTAATGTTTCAGAGCACAGGACTCTGGTTATGAGGAACGAGGGATCTAAGAGCACCATCTTCTTCCACCGGTTACAAGGGGGAGAAAGTGCTTCACAACATGTAATTTTAAAAGGAATTTTATTCCATTAAAACTGAAATTATAGAGAATAACTTGATATTCCCTACTGAGAGATTTAACTGAAAATTATGAAACTGTTTGGATCAGGAAATGTATTCCTTGTTCAAGTCAAAACAAAAGCTCATCCTTCAGTTAACTTTTCAAGTTATCAACATATTGTTTGAAGTTGCTTCAGTGTAATGCAAGGGCCATTAATTTAAAAGTCTTTCAGAAGCAGCTGGGATTTCCCAAAGGATCAAGCAATTTAGGAGCTTGAATCCTACTTTTAGAGGCAACAGGCATACAGGAGCCTTAGTTCCTTGATTTACAAGGCCATGATTTAGTTTGCTACCTAAATCATCCCTGGAAATGAAGCTTTAGCTCCCACATCTTTAGACACTATTACAGTATATCAATATGTACGTGCTCTTCCCTGAGTTGCTGGGGGTCCTGGAAGGACCCTTTAACTTTCTAGAAGTTTGGCAGCCTGTCAGAGATGCCCACTGCTGCCCATATAGAAGAATAGGTAAGTTCAACAGCTGATTCATCTCTCCTGGCTGAGACATGTTCTGCTGAAGGCACGGATCACATTTTGAAGAGGCATTTCTCTCCATTAACTGAGCATGTATCCCAAATAACTAGTTTAGAACAAAAGACTTTTGGAGGACTAAAGATAAGTAAGTTGAATTTCACCATCGGTCATTTCCTTCTAATTGCCTGCCACCGAAATCTAGGGATCTTACCTAACCTACTGAGACTGATGTCTCTTCATTTATCAATATCGTCCCCTGGATTTGGTTATTTTTTAATGCCTACTTTGTCTAGATTTAGCCACGGGGGCCTACAAGAAACATGATGCATCATATCATCTGGGCAGAGCCTGACAGTACATGACTTGCTTTGCCGTAAAGGCCAGGGGAAGGAAAAGCCATCTGGAAATCAAAACAATTGCTCAGAAGATCATGACAACATGTGGCAATGGTCTCCTGTTTGGATATTGACTTTTGCACTACCTGTGAAAGCACATAAAGCATTTGGAGAATGAGGCAGGCATTGATTATCTTTCCATGGCTCTGTAGGTCGTCCACGCAACTATTAATCTTATTTGGCAAGTGATTTGAAAGTGCTGTAGCAGGAACCTTTGGGGCCAACCTGGGAACGTCAAGCATGAACACAGCTGAAAGGTACCAGCAAGAAACGCTAAATTGGACATTTGTGCTTATTGATCTTAAATACCAAGTGGGGTAGTGGAAACAAATAAGATGCTGTAACTATCTCCTGCTCCTTCCCAGTCAAGAGCTCAGAGAGTCCTTGGAGCTAGTTAAGAGCTCTGGGGTGTCTGTATGTTACTCCCTTGGGGATGGTGTAACAGAAATATAAGAGTCAAATCTGTCATTTTCGCAATGTTGTTATCAAACCCTAGCACCACAAAGGATTCAGGGTGTCAGGCAAACGAGTACTGGCTGGTCTGGGAATACAGCTC
>NW_010307125.1:52205-78818 GCF_000700745.2 Antrostomus carolinensis
ACATCCAAGCAAGACCACGTGGCTGCATCCGTGCTACCCAGCATATTGTAACATTTCAGCTATGCTAAAGAATGGAGATAAAAATGCCAGTGGTACAGTGTGGGTATACAGTCCTCTCAAACATGGCTGTTGTGGAGCTGGCAATGTCTAGGAGAGCAGTGGGAAAGGTAGCTGATAACTGAGGTAACACTTCTGGCATCTCAATGTTGTCTACTGCTGCACAGGATGACGTTGTTTGGAGCAAATATACAATTATCTTTAGGTAAGACTCCCAGGGAGTCAAAATTCCCCATACAGGCAGACAGACACACACACACGTATAAACAGTCCTCTGCACACCATGAACTACAAACTGAGAGTGCAATATTAAATGATTTCCCTCACAGGAGCAATCAACCTTACAGCATTACTCAAGATCTTGCTCCAAGAAGTGACTGGTGGTGTCTAAGTTTGAATCCTCACATGAGGTTAGAAAACATGTCAAAAAGTCTATGCTTTATGTAATTTGTACTCCCTCAAATTAACTTCCCTGTCTTGTTTAAATGCTTTCAGAATATACAGCAATGTACTGATATGCCTCATCTCAGAATTTGAAATGTACCAGTGAATAAGTTTATTTGGTCCCCTTTTTCACTCAGGAGTTTTCTTCTTGTTCTTGTTGTTGTGTAATGAAAAAAAAGATCAACAGTTTGCAGTTCAACTTGCGAAGTTCAGCTCCAGCACCTGCGATCCCCTTGGTGCATGGGGAGGCGTATCTCATCAGATCTCCCAGTTCCTGTCCAGCTCCAGCTGTAACCTTTAAAAAAATGCCTTGAGGTGCAATTAACTGCTGTACAGTTTGGTTTGGCTTTGTTCTAAGTTACCTGAAACTTCAGAGTATAATAGACATTCAGACTACAGGGATCTAATAAGAACAAGTTCCTTGACCTTTTATTCTCCTTGTAAATAATTTAATGGAGCAGACTTCTTTTGAACTTCTTTAAAACACCAATGTGATGTTACGTCTGTTCTAAATCTTTGCACTAACATTTAAGTATCCATCAGATATAATTTAAAATTAAACTACTACAGATAGTGGCTTTAAAGGAAATTGTAGTGTGGCAGAAAATCTCTCATAACCATTAGAAAATAATACAAGAATACATTATTGATAGGTTTCTTTGGAGGAGGGGAAAGGATGAAATGTAATCAGCAATTACTAACCACACAAGAATTTACTGCCTTTGTAGGAATGGGTAGGCAAAGGCAGACATCAACAGGGAACCCAGACAGAGATTCTTTATGATATATAACTCTGAAACAATATTTTACCACTGCTTGGTGTCACATATGCCTTCCCTTAGCCGTTCCTATTAACCTTTCTTCCTCAGGTGCTTCACAGCAATTGAGATTGGTCTGTCACAGCTTCGCTGCAGTTAATCTTACATGGTCATCGTGATACTAAGGATTTATAATGCTCAGAAGAAAGCTTTGCAGAGATCAAAAAGTGAATCCTACTGTAACAGAAGCCACAAAAAAAGTAACAAAACTTACTGGGAATTCCAAGTACCCACATAGTCTATTTGTTTTAATAGGGGTCACTAACCTTTCCTGGCAGTCATGTTGTACCTTTTTGTATAACTGGAACAAGGACTAGAGCCTCTACATTAGGACGAAATTCACCCCTCAGCGAAAGTGGTCCTTTGCTGCAATTATCAAAGATGATCCTTTACAGCAATAATCAGATCTGCAGCTATGACAGCTCAAAAAGGAGAACACAAAGATGGCCTTTATGCCCCTTTAGCCTTGATTCACTGTGTCTGGGGAAAAAAACCAACAAAAACCTTCTGCACTAAAATTAGATTTTTATTGGCCCTCTCTTCAGAGCTGAATTTCCCACCAGGCAGTGGATCTCTAGGGATAGTGTCATATGACATATGATGGCCTGATTTGCCTCTTCTGGATAGGAAAATTTTAATCTGTATTTTAACTTTACCTTCATATTAATTATTCCTTTGGATAATCACTACAGAAAGGCACTATGCCGTTCCCTTAGCCATTCCTTCAATCTCTGGGAATATGAGGTGATACCAAACATTAGTATCAATGGCTTGAGGTTCAAGAGTTTAATGTTAGTTCTAAAAGTTATTAAAGAATAATATCAGTGTTTTTTACTGAGGTAACTGAGATGATATTTGGGTATCTTAAATTTTAAACTGAATTCTTAAATGAAACTTAAGGAAAATTTCTAACTATCAAAATGTTTGAAAAGAATCACTGTCTGCATCAACTTAACAAAATAACCTCACAAGACCTCTAACAACACCATGAATTCCCTTCTGTGCAGGCTAACAAAAACCTTATATTACCCCCTTTTCAGATGTGCTAGCACTCACCTTGTTTGCAAAAAAAGTCCTGCCCCCACTGCCTGCCCAGCTGCCTGCCCCTGCTGCCTGTGCTGCCTGCCCCACTGCCTGCCCCACAAACACCTGGGTTTCTACAAGAGAAAAGCCGCTGCCCTGCAGCAGTCAGTTTTGGCAGCACCATGTGGACATTTTCCACCACGATGTTGAGTGCATTTAGCAGAAAATGCTTCTTTGTGTTCTTGTTGACTTTACAATGGTTCTGAAGCTTTTGCAATAACCCAGTCTGATTTTGGGCACCATCCCAGAGCTTGTGTGCCTGAGGTACTGTAGTGGTTTGTTGTCTGCAATGAATATTTCAGAAAAAAAAAAAACCCAAACCAAACAAAACAAAACAAAAAACCCAAAAAACCCCACCACAAACAAACCCAAAACAGCATGATGCTCTGGTACTTTCAAGTTGAGGAACAGATGGCAGGATAGTGAGATTCTCCAAATTCTCCAATTTTAATTCTTCACGTTTAATTTGTAGGCTTAATGAATATTGAGCAATGCTGGCTCTAGTAAGATGCAATGAATATACTTAACGGGAAAGACTGCTTACAGGCAGGAAATGCAGCCAACACAACCAGAGATCTCAAAGCTGTAATATGTCTAGATGGCATATCTGTTTGTACACTTCCTGTTCTTATTTATATGTACTTGCAACACTTGAGAAGCATCAAGTTATATTTCCTATACTGATCAGTGTATTGTCTGTGAGAGGCTATTATCAATTTACATTACGTGAACATCCATATACAGAGAACTGATAGAAGAAACCTTGCACATTTCCTTTGTCCCAGTAGTCCTTGTACTCCATTCCATCACTTTGTGAATATAGCAAAATGAGTCTTTTAATTTAGAGTTGAAAGTAGAAGCACCATGTGTAGGATGAATGCTGCCATCCGCTGTTTTCTGGCTATGGTACCTGGGCACCGCTCAGGTCAGAGAGAAGCAGGGAGCAGATTCAAATCATGCTTTTGACATAAGCATGGCCACTGAGCTGACTTTGGATCTAACTGGGGTCAGTGATGAATTAGATCTTAGCCCTGGTCCCTATCACACACTTAATATGTGAAGATACTTCACATATATTTAGTATCTTTCATTCAGGTGCTGCCATGTCCACTGCAACTAGGTTGCCCTCAGCAACCTGGTGCTTTATCTGCCAGAAGCAAAGATGGGGGAATGCCACAGACCTCAATGCTGCTCACAGCCTCAGCCACTCTGTGTGAGGCTGGTTCCTTCAGAACATTGCCAGTAGCCCCTGACACAGCCACCAGCAAGAAATGAATACAGTGACATATTTCCCACACCCCATGGATGCATCAGGGTTGACTTTGGAGACTGAAACCTTTATCTCCTTGCACTGAAGTAATGCTTCTGCCACCAGCTACAATGAGGTTCTTGTAGTCATTGTCAATATATTGCTTCAAAGAGTCTGGTGCAGGGTGAGTTTAGTCATTCTAGCCTTTAATTTTGGTATATAGTGAAAAGCAGTTGTCTGGGAATCCTAGGGGTGATGGAAAGAGGTGAGCACCGCCAAGATGTGATTCTCCGTCCCAAAGTCACAATAACAAACTGCTTCCCTGCCTGCAATCACCTTTCTCCCTACAGCTGCAGAAGAGTCTGGACAGTTGGCTGGACACACAGTTTTTCAGTTGACTACAGCTGACGAGGTCAGAGTAGAGAGGAAACAGCATCTCTGGGAACTGCTTCACTAGTTCACTCAGCATTGAGCACACAGGCATGAGGTTGAATGAACAGATTATGATACCAAAGCACAGGTGTCTACCGATGTGTGTTTGCCTGCATGCTTGGTGCTTCATCACTCACTGTAATCCATGAAGATCTAGGGAGCAGAGCCCAGGAGGTGATGCAGCTCCTCCTTCCATGAGCACTTAGTGGGTAACCATCTGCACCACTTGTTGTCCTCCCATCGGCTGGTGATGAGAGTTTAATTTGTTGTAGCAGGAGCTCAGACACCCAGTGCACATGCAGGTACTGAAATTTAATGTGAGCTTGGTCTCACCCCACAGGCGTGCAACAACACTACAAAGGAATAGGAAGTAAAATAGGATCAGAAATAAAATTGAACCTACCAGAAACTGAACAGTCCTTTAATAAGACTTGCTATACTATACGATACTTACTATACTACTTGCCTAACCTTGAACTTTGCTAAAAAATTAGCATTAGTATATTCAGGGAAAAAAACTGCCAGGAAATCAGATTTTAGTGGTGCTGTGTGATAACATTTCATCCAGAAAATGGAATCAACAAAAAAGGGTCACATAGCCCTTTCCCTGCCATCAGTTCAGTCTATAGGATAATTTCTACAGTGGTTCTAGAGAAAAAAAAATGTACTTTCCAAAACATCAGTGCCATGTTCTGCCAAATCAGGGGTGTTTTGTCTACTTTCCTTCTTTCTCATTCTTGCTGTGGATTCGTACGGCTTATTTTATGAGCTCAGGTGAAAAGGCAGCCAGAGAAAATACAGCTTAGCTGAAGGTGGTAACAACTTTAAATATCTTCAACAAAATCACCTACAGTGAAGAAGAACCTCTATGACTGTAAGTGAGGTTTCCTTTGTATTCATGTCATTTGTGAAAAGAGGGGAAAGTTTTCAAATGTGAGTTTTGTAAAAACATCTATCTTTCATCCAATTTTTCTCCTCCCCTTATTTCATATCTGGTGGCTATCATGTACCTATTGGCACCAGTTTCTCAGGATCAGGATAATTCTATACCATGCCAGGTTTATTTCTATTACATCATTATGTTGTAAAAACCATGTCAGATCATATTGCTTGTCCTGCAATGACACAGCACGACTAAATTACAAATGATTACTCCTCCCAATAAATTTATAGTAATTTATAGTAATATATATTATTTCCAGCTGGAAAAGCCACTGTGTATTCATATAGCAATTTTCATGGTGGGAAAACAACAGCAAAATAGCACAGACTAATGAGAGCAGATACTCGTAGTCAGCATTACCAGGCAAAGCTGACCTGTTTTCTCATGTTTGACTGATTGGGAACCATTCACTGACATATCTATTTTTTGACAGTGTAAGTTTCTTCTATGCAGCTTGGGTCTGAGGCAAGTTATGTACCAAGGTTTTGCTTTTTTTCTTTTTTGGTGTCACTGAAATCATCTTTTCAAACACTGAAATCAAGAGGATGCTACAGATTGTAGGAAAATGGATTTACAAGGGAGAATGTCTGCAAGTAGCAATTATCTCCACTAAGCTGTTTGAAGTAGAAAGGAGTAGGGGAAGTGAGCCCTTGCAGACTGAAGGTAACGCTTTTGTGTTTGCAGTCCTAGCATTTCCTTTGCCCCACTGGAGTTTGTGCTGCACTTGGGAGACAAAAGTATAACTAGGCTCGGCTCAGATAAATCTGCTCTCAGGCACCTCATGCTGCCAGCGTTAGCAGCAGAAAGTAATTAAAGTAATTTTCTTGCAAGGGGATAAAGCTTTCTGTATCATCGACTGAGTCAGAGACGGCAACTCTTAGAGGAGGAAATGGTGCATCTGGGGTGGCCCTGTGAGACGTGGGTTGAATATGGGTCACAGCAGGTTACTTTAACAGAGGAAAAACAAGTCAGTGCTGCCATCCTGCAAGGACTGCCCAGAAGAACCATCAGCCTTCAGGAAGTTTCATTTCACTCTCTGTAGGATCAGGGCTTCAATCTTCAGACAAAAGCTAGTGTTTTCAGGAAAGAGCCTCAGCACATGCCAGGAGCTCCTTTAATGTTACACAACCCTTTTTTTTCAAGGGAAAAAAGTAAAAAATTTCACTTTTGCAGTACATGTAGCTCAGTTCCAAGAATGCAGTTAACCCGTAAAGTGTTTCATGCACAGTATGGTTGGTAATTAAAGGGATTAGTGCCTTTACTGCCAAACTTGAAATGGAGATGCAGTATCAGCTGGCATTTGGACATAAAAGATTGGCATTTCTTGGAGGCTTTTCTAAACAAAAAATTTTCTGCAACCTGTGGTCCTGCTACTTGGTCATTTGCCTTGCAATTATCTGAGTTCACTGATGCTGAGCTTTGGTGACCTTCAAGGATGTCAAATGGATACCTGTCTAATGGGCTGTGGGCCTGCCCTGTGTGTTAAGGAAGAGTGACACAAGTCTTATGGGTATGTCCTTGCGTGCCTGGAGCCACTCAGTTCTTCCAAGAACTCCTGCCAAGGATTAGTCTGGAACCAGGTCTGAGTACTTAGCAAGATGGTCCAGAAAAAAAGTTAGACTATATAAAACAACCACATGCTGCTCTGGCCACCAAACGTCCCTCGGGACTGAACCATATTCGTAACCCTAAACTGTTGTCCTAATTGAAAGTTCAGGGAAAGTGTTACCAGTAAATGAAGTCCTTTGTGATCTTCATTTTATAGCTGTGTAGAAATAATTTGTCTTCACTACAGTATTCAAATTTTTAACACATTGTAAACAATGAGTAACTCTGTTTAAATGTTATTAATGAAGAATCACATTGCTAGGAATGTATTTCCAAGACAGAATGTAAAAATTGAAGGTATTGTATTGTTCAGATTTTCTGTGTGAAATGTCTGTCTATTTTGCTAGCAAAGGGAATGTTTTGTGACAGAGACAGAAATATTGTTTAGTTGTTTCCATTTTTTGTTTTCTTTCTTTCCATGTAGAACTTCCAGTAGTGCAAACAGTTCAGCATAGTATATATGTTATTGCAATGTACATTTACAGATATTGTAGAGAAAAATCTCTTGCCTATTATATCATAAAGGCTATTGTGAAGAAAAAGCATATTGATGGAATACAGACCTTGAATTTTGTGATCTTTTGTGCTTTATTCTGAGATAGTTGAACTCAGGAATGTCAGTTACAGTATTAATTAAACACAGTTTGATAGTAAGCTTAGATTAGTTAAGTAAATATTTGTCATAGCAAGTGAAAAGAAAATCCCAACCTGAACAGAAAAAAAATGGAGATGTTTTATTTTGGTATCAGGTGAAACTGTGATAAAAAGAAGGCTACTTATAATCATTATAGCTATTGAAAGTCAGTGTCACTGGAAAGAGAGTGAGTACACAGTAAGTATGTTTTTTATGAGGAATTTATTTGTTGATAAAAGCTTTTTGCGATGTGATCTCAAGATCACTATTCTATAAAAGTGATATGAGGTGAACAGTAGCTGTATGCCAAAAAAATTAGACTTTCAACTCAAGGAAGTAGACTGTGACAAGGACTTCTCCAGCTGACTCCCTCTGATTGATACTTTCATACTAAATGTTTTCTTGTCATTTGAAATCAATGGGAAGAACTCCAGGCCACTTCCTCCTCTGCTCTGTATTTATGTGTAGCGTTCTTTCTGGGCAAGAACTTTAGCTTCTACAGTTACCATCTTCTGGATGACTAAACTGGATGCCATGTATAAGTGGTTTGCTCAGAAAGAAATAGATACATGTCTAGTCATGTAATTTTTCCTAGCAGGAGAAGGAAGACCATTACTAACTCCAGCACTGACTTCCACTTCCTAAAGCTAAGTGAGGTACTTGTCTGCCCTTGTGCAAGCTGAAAAATAAACAGATTCCAGTAATTTTAGTATTCCAATTTTTAAAAGCTTGCTTTACCTAGCTATTAGGTTGGAAAAAAACAGTGAATATTGGAAGGAAACATGTCTTGTTCTTGTCCCTTTCAGTGGTACTTACACAGCAGCAGAGCCAGAGATCTCGGCTCTCAGAGGGGAAGATGCTGGTTCCCATGGAGACTGACTGCATCTCAGCACAAGATGAGCTGAACCCAGGAGGCCTGGGGACAGAGGCACTGCCAACATCCAGAACACTCTGCATGCTTTGCCACCCCACTGCCAGGTGGTTGTGTCCTCTTTGTGGACCGTCCCATCTCTAAGGCAAAGCAAATCAGGGTGTCAGACTATTGCTCCCTGAGAATGTGCTGGGTTTACATGAATGTGTGTTCACTGAAGGTGTGGTAACTTAGAGTTCTCTGTGCTCAGTTTTTTTCCTAGTTAGTATAAGCCTCACTGAAAAATACTCAATTTATGTACTAAATCTGAGGATAAACTTCATAACAATTCAAGCGTTAGTTCCAGGTGTCACCACAAGACTTCAATGAGGACATCACTTGAACACAAATAAAGGACTGTTTAAGATTCCTCATTTTCTTTGCCTTAATTATCTATCTTCAATTCATGAACTTCTTCTATTAAAATGGAAGAATTTATTGACTTATTGTTTTAAATTCAGTAGTCTGTTTGTGTCTCACATTTCCTCTCTTATCATAGAATCATAGAATGGTTTGGGTTGGAAGGGACCTTTAAAGGTCATCTAGTCCACGCCCCCTGCAATGAGCAGGGACATCTTCAACTCGATCAGGTTGCTCAGAGTCCTGTCCAGCCTGATCTTGAATGTTTCCAGGGATGGGGCTTCTACCACCTCTCTGGACAACCTGTTCCAGTGTTTCACCATCCTCATTGGAAAAGATTCCTTAGATCTACTCTAAATCTACCCTCTTTTAGTTTAAAACCATTACTGTCTGTTGACTCAGTGTGGTCTGAGAACTTCATTTTACAGTAGAGGAAATGTAAACATTGTCAGTGCCAGACTGAGTTTGTGGCATAAATAAAAGTTACCTGGATTATGCAAGTTTCAGACTTAGTTAGGAAGCTCAACTAAGTTAATTTTAGTTAGGAATGTAAAGCTGGAAGGTATGATGTGGTTTAGCTTACTGGACTGAGGCAGAACCAGATCCTTTGTGCAAGGTACTATCTGCCTAAAAAGTCTGCAGTGAAGGAAATTCTGCGCCTTCAATATCTAGCCTTAGCCAGTGTTTCAATGCACTTATTATTAGGAGTTATCTATATGCTATCTAACTTCCAGGCAGCAAACCTTCTTGTAGTTAAACCCACTTTAATAGCACCAACAGAATTTTTTTTATTGGTCACTGAAGAGAGCTCATGAGAAGAAATCTGACTTAAAGCAATTATAATTTCTATTGTTTTTCCCATTGTGCTGTTTTGGTTTTTGCTCTTAAAAAGAGAATTCACAAATGTTGTTTTGAAGAACAAGTTGCAGTGGATTACTTGGCTTTAAATGATGGTATTGCTAGAACAGGCAGCTCAAAATCTTGTTGAAAGGAAGTTAATTAAGGGAATATCTAACAATATAATTCTGTGGTACAAACCATATAAGGTTACCAGAGCAGGCTGCACTGGTGAAGGAGTGTGATGTTGAAGAAAACTTCAAGTCAGGTAAGATGAATTCTGTGGAAATCTGACTCTCTACTGAAAAGTATTTTGCCTAAGTGGGAAGAGTATAATATCTACACTGCTGATCACCCAACTAAAACAGTGAGCATGGTACAAAATGGTAAGGGAGATAAGAGAGATTGTGAAAGCAGAAGACAAATATTAAGACGAGCCAGAAAAAAACAATTATATTTTTAGACATCAGTGATGGAGCCATGAAGAAGCTAGTCAGAAAGCCTACAAGAGGAGAAGTACTTTTTAGTACACTCCCAAGTAGTGCACAGGATCTGATTCAAGATGTAGCAACTAAAGACTGGACCCACTTTATCATCGTGACCACCTTTGTAAGAAAGACAAAACCAGAAGACGCTGACATTGGTTTGTGTGTTGGGTTTGTGTGTGTGTGTGGATGTGTGTTTTTGGTAGTCAGGGAAGGGGCCACCTTTTGAGAGTGAAAGCTCCCCTGGCTCCAAGGCGTACCCCCACCAGCCCAGACTGAGCCAATTAGCAATAGAGAAACGCCTCTGCAAATCCGTATTTCTTAGGGGAAGGACTGTCCTGAAAAGAAGAAGGTGGAGAGAACCTGGAGGAGAGGCCATTGACCTGGACAAAAGACGACCATCGGCCTAAACAAAGAGAGAGCTTCATTGCCTGGAGGAGGGAGGAAGAGGGGAAGGACAGAGAACCTCAGACACCCAGTTCAACTGCATGGAGTAGGAGAAGGCAAAGGAGATCCCTGCAGCCCATGAAAGTTCAACAGCAGAACAGAGACCCACGTGTAGACCATGGACGACTCCACACTGGAGCAGAAAAGCTGAGCCTAAGGGCAAGTGTGACTGGAACTGAGATTCTGAGAGTTGCTCAACGCCAGAGTGAGGGTGAGGAGGTATGTTGGACTGGAGGCCTGTCTGCATCCTCTGGACATTCCCATGCTGGAGCCAGGAGCTGAGCCTGAATAGGTCCGTGACTCCATGGGAAGCTCATGTTGGAACATCTTGTTCCTGGACTTTCATGCCGGGAAGAGTGGCAGAGGTGAACTGACTGCAACCCCCATTCCCTGTCCCCTGTGCCACTGTGGGGGGGAAGGTAGAGAAATCGGGAGCAAAGTGATTTGAGCCTGGGAAGAAGGGAGGGGAGGGGGAAAGGTGTCTTAAGATGTGTTTGTCATGTCTCACTGTGCTACTTGGATGAATGGCAACTAATTAAATTGATTTTTCTTCCCAAAGTTTGAATCTGTTTTGCCCGTGACCATAAATGGTGAGTGAGCCCTCCCTGTCCTTCACCTGTGCCCCATTTGTTGTGACTCCCTTCCCATCTCACTGGGGAGGGGGGGGGAGTGCAGGATCACATGTTCCTACTCTGGTTAAACCACCACAGCATGTGTTAAGAAGGGATCTGAATAAAAATGAGAGCATGACTTGAAAGAAAATTAACAAAAATAGTGAAGAGAAGTAAAACAGTTGAAGGAACTATGAATAATGTTTATTGAGACAACAATGATGATTCAGAACATATATACAGTCTTAAAATTAGGATTTCATAAAAATGAAACACATGCAGAAAAACAACACAGATGACAAAATAAAGATACTAGGTGTTAAAAAGCACCCTTCAAAAAGCATAAATAATTATTAAAGGTAATGATTTCTGTATACAATTGATGTATACAATCCAGACAAGATTTCCAGAAACAACTTGCTAAATTAATATAAAAAGTAATAAAGCCTCTTCATTTCTAAGGAGAGCTAATGGAAAATGCATTTGGATAGGGCTAATCAAAAGAGCTGTTCTCTTGCCATTTTAATTGCACATGCTAGATTATTTATTCAATTAGTTACATAGTGGCACATCTACTTTTAATTTAGCTTTTTCTAAGCATCTAGTAAGTAATATCAGCAGTCTAAAAAAGCATTATGGCGGTTTGGATAAGATTCAGGGGTCAATGAAAATAAAAATAGTAATAGCAGTGCTTGAAAAAGATATGCAGCTAATTACAGTTCTACAAAGAAGAACAAGACTGTAGAGTAAGTACCTGCTACATTAGCAAGCTCATTTCACATCTATCATGCAGGGTCCTTACACAGCTGAGCAAGAGTACTTCAGACTAAATTGGTTGGCCTTTATTGACGAGGACACTGTTTTAATACCAGTTCCCTCCCTATCACTTCATCTAACCCTTGCTTATCTGTTTCCCTACATCCATTCTATTTCCTTCTATAGGTTTACAATATGTGAAAAAAACTCTTTTGCCTGGTCTTATTTAACATCATTACCTGACCTTAACTTTGATGAGCTAGAACAAACAGATGCAATCCTCAGAATACAGATGAGAGGTAGAAATTTATTTTAAAAATCAGCAGGACTGGGTTTTTGCTCTCAGGAAGGACTCTGGCTGTTCACATCCCACTGTCAGAAGTAAAATGAGTTATATGGAGGGACCAAAACCTAAAGACTGCAGGTCGTAGAGCTCATGTGATCCACCCTTTGTCAACCATTGCTCTCCTAAAGTGTTCCTGGGAAGGTTTGGGAGTTTCCATGTGTGAGAACATCTCTTAATAGCAGGTTGGTTGCATGCAGAGGCAAATACATAAGGGCATCCGAGGTGGGAGCTAGGGTGAGGAGATGGGGATCCCATCTACGTCTAGCCGTATATCTTGTGCAATGAGAAATGAGCTTTACTCAGCATAGCTCATCCAATCTATATACCAAGTGGCAGATAATACTGCAACGCTAATAAAATATTGCATATATCCTCAAATTACAAAATCAGGTTTAAAGGAGTGAAAATTAACTACCACCTCCCCTAAATAATGCGTCTTTGTTTTTCTCTTAGCTTCTGATTTCAAAGTTGTACATTCTACTTCCTGCAGATTTTTTCTCTAGTCACAAAATATAGAAACTTGTTTATGCAGCTCATAAATGCAAGCTGAGACTCTTACATAATTACAGGTCTCCAAAAAATGTGCATACAGGAACTGGCAAGGCTACACTGGATAATCAGTTTTAAGACAGAGCAGCCTTTGAAACAAACAGAGAATCTCATTACCTAGCTGTATAAATCCACAGTTCAGCCACATATTGAACTGTTGTGTGCAGTTCTCATCCTCCAATTTAAAAAAATACAGACTATAACTGGGAAAGATTGAGAGAGAGCGGGTGACAGGGTTTCCAGTTCAAAAATATGGAACTATTTTTAAAACTGTGGAACAGTTTCCATAGGAAGAGCAACTAAGTAAATACTAGCTTAGCAAAGAGAGAAATTGGAGTGGGGAGTAAGGAGAGGTGGCACAAATTTAAAAAATGCACAGAGAGCTGCATCAGGAATGGCAGCTCACAGTCTCTGCCAAAGCAAGATTTAGAGGATAACAGATGTAAGCAGAAGGCAGACTCAAAGCAAATTAAAGAAACTGATTCTTCACATGGTGTAGGTAAACTACAGTGTTACTCAGGTGTAGAGCATCTATATGAGTTCAAAAGATAACTGAAAAAAAAATATCAAAAGAAAAAAACATCAGGGCTATTAATTACAAAGACCCCATCTCCAGCTCAAGGAGCCCCTGGTCTCAGAAAACTATTCGAGGGAAACATCCTTATATTTTTGACCTTTTATTTTTCTCTTCCTTAGGTGTTTGTTTCTGTCTGCTTGGTGTTAGGATACTGAGGAAAATTGATACATCCATTCCATGCTCTGAATCCAAAATCTTTAGTCTGTGTTTCAGAGCTGTCCAGAATCATGAAAATGAGAATAAATCAAAAGACCTCTCAAGATTTTTTCCTCTGGATTACAACTCCCAAAGATACGATGTAGAATCTGATTTAGTTTTGCTCACTTATTCTTGTGAAATTCACAAAATTGCCTATTGGTCTCTGAGCTCTTTCTCCCAGGAAGCGCAGAGCATTGCTAGGGGACCTCTAAGTGACAGGGCATGCTCAAGCATACAGTGAGACGTAAAGCTGCTTTACAGTATTTCATCACCAAGCCTTAGCACCTTTGTGAGGCATTTCTTCTGGCAACAGTAGCAACTTCCATGTCTCTGAGGATACTGCTAATTCCATGTAAGCCTCACACGAGTTCTCTCTAAGCTGTGCCACGGATGCTGCACGGGTCCTAAGTTAACTTGTACAGCATGAGCATAGCTCATCTTCCTCTACCTCCAGGTGGGAACCGTACCTCTGCCTTGGACCAAGTGATGTTGTGAACTGAACACAATTGATTAAAAAAGAAAAAAACATAATCAAGCAATATTTTTACCTGCGATATCAAAAAGTTTTATTCAGCAGAGTACCAGACTTTTCTCACATTTTTTCACTCCACTTAGACTGGCAAATCGTTCTTCTCATGATGCTAGGAGGCAAGCTACCCTTTTACAAGCTGGTCTAGGCACAGATCTTTTACTTTTGTAAGACAAATAAGACCAGAACATTTGCATGAGGCAGAAAGAAGGCTTCAAAGAAAAGATCTGGTATCATAGAACAGTTTTGTTTGGAAAAGTTCCTCAAGATCATCAAGTCCAACCATAAACCTATCTCTGCCAAGTCCACCTCTAAACCATGTCCCTAAGCACCACAGCTACACATCTTTTAAATACTTCCAGGGATGGTGACTCAGCCACTTCCCTGGGCAGTCTGTTCCAATGCTTGACAACCTTTCCAGTGAATAATTTTTTCCTAATATTCAATCTAAACCTCTTCTGGTACAACTTGAAGCCATTTCTTCTTGTCCTATATCTTGTTACTTGGGAGAAGAGACTGACACTCACGTCATTACAACCTCCTTTCAGGTAGTTGTATATTACGTGGGTCAGCATGGATAAAAGAAAGGACAAGGTCTGCCTCTGAAGAAGTGGGCTATGGGGTGAAGCTCAGAGGTGAAGCAAGTGTTTGGGGACATTATTGTTGTTCTGAATGAAGAGTGACACTAAGGCACACATTCACACTGAGAGATGTAAAATTAAGAAGCAGCATAAAATTTCTCATTTCTTTCTTTAATCGAAAGACTGCTTCATAACATTGAGAAGGCAATCAACCTACAAATTATGTCTCTGAAGGAATAACTGCACATTGTTCATGGTAACAAGTGCATTTTCTGTGAAGGATTGAAACAGTAATTAATTAGCACACAAATATCTGTGCTGTTATTTGTAAAGGAGTTATAGAATTACATTATGGAAATGCAAAGTATACCTGACATAAAAATTGGCAGTTGTCTCAAAATATGTAACCTCTAACTGGCAGTGAGTGGCTAGATAAACGGCTGCTTAGCAGTCATCTCTATTCCAACACTTCCTCCATCACTTTGCAGTGTACCATTTTGCATTCAGTCTTCAGATACATATTATTGCATCTAAAATTAAGTCCCCTGGTTGCCTCAGTGGGTATCTCAGGCAATATTTGCAGTAATTATGTCACTTTGAAAGCAGCATAGGAAAACAATATTGTGCCATTTTATTTCTCTTCACAGTTATCCAAACAACATTAAAATGAATCAGAAGTGCATTGCATTCAGAGCAACAACATAAATATCCAATCTCTCCAGCACAGCAAGTGCCATTGAACAATTAGCAGGAGTCCTCCTGACTAAACTATATATTTTGCACTTCTGGAGCAATCCAAGGGGAATTCACACCACTGAGGGAAAAAATAGTCATCTTTAATGGTGTTTACAGGTTGTGTAGTGGAGATTATTCTGTAATTATTTCAATAGCTATTTTACAGAAGAGAAGAGTGTTCCTAAAAATCAGCACTGCCACTGTCATCCTTCTAGGCTTGCATCATCCCTACCTTCTTTCAATTTTTAATTTGACTTTTACTGTCTTTGTTGCTTTGCTGTCCTCTGACATACTCCAAGTAGCTGTTTGTTGAATGTAAGGTCGGGAAATCACAGCTAGGCTAAATTAACTACAAAGATAAAGAGATATTAAAACCTCACAGTTCAACCCTGGGCCTGGCTGCGTCATTCCTTAAGTGTGATATAAGTAAATATGTAAATATTTAAGAAGTGAATAGCAGCATGAATAATCACTGGCACCACAGATTGAGTTGTGGAAGAGATTTCTTGGTGGAAATGACTTTGTTGCCCTTCTTTGTGCCTTCTTATTTCCATGACACCCATTCTGAGACTGGAGGAGCCACAGTTAACACAGTCTGCCAAAGTGAGACTTAGGTAAAAACATAAATATTTAAAATGTAAATAGTAATAATCACTGGTGTCACATTCAGCTCATACCAAATAAGAGAGGTACCACCGCCAAAGGTATGACTGGAACCTCAGCCCCAGTATACTGCTAAAGCTGAATTTAACAAAATGAGTGAGATTCTGAATCAAATGTTAGTGGATCATGGTTTATCTATGACAAAGATAACCATATGAAAAGAAATTCAACCAAATTCAAAGATATTTGCTTTGTGCCTCATTCAGAACACTAAGTAGTATTTTTACTGTGAGATAGTATCCTATCATCAAGATGTCGTTGAGATTATGCTCCCATTTTGCCCATCAGTATTTTACATGGGGGTTTTTTTTGTGCTTAATTCTCCTTGTTCTTTGTTAATCGAGTAGAAAAAACCCTACATATCTCATTTCATTCCTAGTGTGTCTATTGCTTTGTTTTCAGCATCTGTATAAGCAAATAAACACTCCAGTCAGTTGCTTGTGTTGGGGGTTGGACTTTAAATGTACTAATTAAAGCTTTCAGAGACAGTCTAATATCCATAATATGGTCTCATGAAAGATGCAGGTATAGCTATTACTTGGTGACTGGCACCGCTTAGCATTCACTTGGTTTTCAAGCTGCAATGAAAGAATGTTTCAAAATTTGGACATACAACATTTACCAACATGATGAATAAAATGTAAACACCACCACTTCTTTTTCTGCATCTGGAAGAAAGAAAAAGTACAAATCTTATTACAGAAGTCAATTCAGAGAAAATTTTCTCAAGACTTGAATAGTTATTCACAAAGAACTTTCAGGAGGCAGCAGAGAGATGGGAAGAGGAGTTCTAATTTTTGCTTCCCTGTTGCACTGGGAAGGACTCATCTGTGCCCCCTTTTCCCCATCTATAAAATAAGGATAGAGAAGTAATGAGTTTTTAGGTTTTACGATTCACATAGTGTTTGCATAGCACTTTAAAAGTATCAGGAGTAATGTAAAAAATAATAACTACTGGATGTAGTATAGCAAACACAAACACCTTTAATTCCAGCATGTTCTCTTGTATTGGTTCTATATTTTATTGAAATATGACTTGTGATTTTTATGTATTAAGAAACAGATTACTAGGTAACATACTAAGCAAAAATTTGGCATGAAACACTCTAAACCAATAATTTCCATCCCAGGAGAAACAAAGGTATTTAAAAGATGCTTTTACAATAAAAATAAAACATTAAAAAATTGGCAGGGATTCTCTGGGCATAATTACAGCTATGCTTATTTCAAAATGCCTATTAAATCTGATTCACCAGTACTGTACTACTAGCATGGCTCTGCATATGGGAAAAGCCTGGGAAATAATTTAAACTACTTTAAATTGAAAAATTAGAGCTGTTATAATTAATCGTGAAGCATTAGAAACAGCTCAATAAATAAATATAAAAAAAAAGCCCGACAAAACAAAACAAGATTGTTCATAATGTAACAGATCATTAGCAATCTGCTGGAGAATTCAGTGATTTGCCAGAATACATGTAGTACAAGAGAAAGAAAGATAAAAAGACATGTCACAGGTATAATTATGCTTTTATATCAAAACTCAAATTTGTTATCATATCCTCAAGCACTGAGTCCCCCCTGGGGTTTAGTGGAGTTCAACCCCACCTGGGTTTTATAACTTCCAGTTAAATCTTTCTGAGTTTCATCTACTCTTGGAATAGAGGAAATTTGGAGAGTCCCAACACCCCGACTGCCCTCTGATTTTGTTTGGGAGGGGGAGTGATAAGGATTTGCTTTGGGAGGGGAAGTGATGAGAATGTACATATGGTAGGTATACTCATGTGTTGAACCTTCCTTTTCATGATGTAGCAATTTTTATCATTAAATAGGATTTGTGTGTGTGTGTGTGTTTGGGGATTGACAAGCAGGTTTAGCACGTGTCATATCATTCCATGCACTCTTGTGCCTACATAGGTACCATCGGAGAGGATTTGAGGTCTGTCCCATGCTCACAGGGATGGCAGAGTGACAACTGGAAAGGATCATGTTGGGGAAAGTTAAAAGGTCACCTGCAAAGTAATGGCTGGTTTTTTTTTTCTGTGATTCTAGTAGAACAATTTTACCCTTGGAAAGCTGAAGTGTCCAGCATTGGTATTACAGAGGAACTAATGAAGATCAGATCTGGCAAAAAAAGGACTTTAATCATACTGTCTGCATACTTGAAATCAGACATGTTTATAGAGCCTGTCGAACTTGAACCTATATATTTAGTAGAAATCTAATGACATATAGGCTTCCTGGCCATCCTTGCAGTCATGTATTCATACAACGCAATCACATTATATTTTAAGATTTTAAAAATGTAGGAATCGTTCTGCTAGAACAAACTAATGCCTTATTTTCTACATCACATTGTTGGCAGTGACTTCCAACAGGAGTTTTACAGGGAAACAGAAAGAACAAATACAAACCCTTACTTTTTCTGGTTTTGTAGTTTTCTCCTGTTACGTGAAAAGCAGCTCTAGCATTGGCTGTGAATAGTTGCTATGCTGGAACAGCAGGGCTTGTGGCTATTCTGTTCATAACTCAGTTTTTGCAATTTAAAAGAGAGCAATAGACTAAAGAGGAGAGTACAGCCAAACTATGGCCAGCTGAAATGAATAGACTCCATCTGAATGGTAATTTAGAGACACCTTAGCATCAACTTGAAATGTTCAGAAAGTGCTTTCATAAGGATGAGATGCGATTAAATTAAATTCCTCTGCAACAATAATTTACAGCTGCCTATTATAAGCTTGTGAAAAGTGTCAGTGCAGATACTGAACACATCTCTTGCTAATTTGAACTTCTCTTAAAAATTAAAATTTCTGTACATTTGCACAGTATCATTCTGTTTCTGTCTAATGGCACTTTTTATTCTGTCCTAGAGAAACTATGTTCTATTATTCATGACTAATTTTAATTGCTATATCTGTAATTTCAGCCACATCCTAATTTACCACATTGATTGTCCATTGAGATCCTGTGAACTGTAAACCGTTATTTCCATCTCTTCCTCAGCAATCATGTCAGTTATTCAGTCAGTCTTCCCACCGCAGAGTTTTCTATTCAGAGATAAAGTTGGTTGATTATTTATTTTCACAGTAATAGTGTCCAAAGCAGTTAACGTTCAGTTGACTGCACATTTTCCTCGTTAGAACAGTTATGGTTTTAAACTATACTGTGTAAATCTGAAAGCTTGTACAGTGACAGAGAATCTCTTCTCATCCCCCTGGTTGCAAAAATATGCTATTTTCTGTTGCACAGTAATTTGTGCTCAAAATTGTGATCCTTTCACAGCTATTTAAAGTCTGAGAAGTGAGGTCTACAAGTGGATGTGTGAGTCCTCAGCAAATGCACTCACTCCTAAATAAATTGTAGAAAAGCTGTCAAGTTTAAGAATTAAAACTGCTTGTTACTGATGGCTGGGAAGGAAGACCATGCCTGTGAGAGACATGAGCTGCTGCCTGTTTATTCTGCCATTCCTGCCTGCCCCAATCTCGCTGCTCGCCTCACCCACTCTCTGGCCACGGCTGTCCCCTGCAGCTCCTGGCCCAGCAGTCTCGAAGGCGACAGATGTCCACAAGCAGAAGGGGTTGTTGCCGTTTCCAGTGTTGTTGCGGCACCCATTGGGCAGGCTCCCCCTAAGCAGGACAGCACAGGGTACAATGACTGACTTTAGGAACAGTCCTTTCCTGGCTGCCCATCCTGCCACGGCCTTGGCTGTAGGAGTCATTCCCTCCTCCTCTCACACTCAGGCCCTTGACAGATCTGTCTTCCTCTTTCACTGCAAAATGTACACGCACACTGTCAAGGCACCATTGTGCCCTTTCTGTTCATCCTCAGATGAGATCTTTCCTTCACCTTCTTTTTTCTCCTTTCTGTTTCAGCGAAGTTGCAGCTGCCAAACTTACTGTATTTCCCCACCCATTATGCTAACCAGATCTGTGAAATTCCTATATCCTGCTTCCCTTTCCTCCAATCCCAGGGTCTGCTCTTGACTTCTAAACCTCCTTTGTTCCGCTTTTCTTAAGCTCAGCCTTACTTTCTGTCTTGGTCTCCTTTCCCAAGTCTGGTCTTTTCCAGATAACCCTGTCTGTGGGAGCAACTTTCCATTTACTATCCATCTGATTCCACCTTTCCACATGGTTGTTCTTAGGTGATTTCTACCATGCAGCTTATTGGATCCTCAGTGCCTTTAGAGTGTGGATAAACCAGTGTGGGGATCCAGTCTGGGCTTGGCACGCTTAACCTGAAGTACAACATACCTCTGACAGAGATTTTCCTGTGTCACTTGAGGCAAGTCATGTGTGTTCACAGGACTTCATTTTGTCATTTGCAAAATTGGGATAACTTTTTTTTTCTTTCCCTTGCCATCTACCCTTTATTATGGAGTCATCACAGCAATGTTTAGAGCCAGAGGCCAGGCCTGCTGATGAGTTTATGGGACTAATGGTACCTTGTATTTCAAAATTTCTGCTTGAGTACAGAGGATAGTGTCTCTTGTTGTCCTTAGTTTTACCTACAGGTAGATGCAGAATTGCCTTTGAAGCAAAAGCTGGACAGTAGCATTCACCATGTAGATGGGATCTGGGCTAGAGCTATCAGCTGAACTACCTGCTTGGTCTGATACTGTATTAAAGCAGGGACTGATTGTGTCTCTATCTTTCCCTCCTCTCCACCTCAGCCCACCAACAGGTCTCTGTCTATGAAGGATTCATCTGGGGTGAGTCTTGCTGGGTACTGGTACTCATGTAACACGAAAAATAAAAATTATCTGGATTTTTCTAATGGGACAAGTAATTTTAAATTTTTATATAAGTGCACTAATAAATGAGTCAGTTTTGTCTGCCTAATAATTCTGCTTTTTCTTTTCCTTTTGGATGGACTTTGGTAATTTTAGGTAGTACACATACAAATTCTTCCCCTGTATTCTTTTAATGACAGCAAAATGTAATATGCTAAAGTAGAAATAAAGCCATTTGGTTACAGAGATCTGACTGAAATCAATCAAAGGAAATGAATGTGAACCTCAGAAAGACCAACTAAAACTTCTCCTTCAATTTACCTACTGTGAGATGATTCTCCTCCTGATATTATTGCTGGAGCTACAGAATCAGGGGTGAGATTTCTTTGTATTTTTTATTTCTCAACATCTCTTTCAACTCCCTATCCTTTAGTGTTTATTGTGAGTGAATAGCTACATCAGGCATTTACTAACTTTTTGGAACACTGACAAGTATTAAAGGTTTGGATAGTGAAGCAGGTTTCAAATGTTTGCAGATGCACCATCTGTGGCTATCAAAACCTTCTGCAATACCATATGTGAAACCAACTCACATACACTATAAACCCAAACTGGGAGAGAGGGTACAAATTGTTGGAAGCAAATATTTATCTAAAGACAAATGAATGGCAAAAAAATGGCCCTGAATGGAAAATATTACCATTTGATTTATTTTTGAAAATGAGGGAAGAGACATGCTTTTCTGAACTGGATGATCACCAGTATCTCCACCTTTCTGGGTATCAAAAGTAGAAGCCAGGCATTTTGGTTATTATGAAATGTCTGAGCATATTTGTCTCAGGAGTGTGATGCCAGTCTCCATCATGCAATTACTTGACTTTCAGATGGGCTTTTGATGTGTCCCCATTCTACATTTCACACCTATGAAGGGCTCTCCATAAGCATCCCAAAAGCTACAGCATGATGGAACCAAGGAGCTTGTCTGACTGACACAAGAGAGGTGACCTGGGCAATTTCCTTTTCATCTTGTTGCAAAAAATGCCTGAATGGAGAATTCATTATTTTATGTGGATGGGCAGGTCTGTTTGGTGTCCAACTGCAGGTACAGGTTCTTAGTAGATACCTAATAATAATCATTCTCCTTCCAAATTTGCAAGAGTATCATTAAAGTTATTGTTAGCCCTGCTTGATACCGTTCTCTCCCTCTTTCTCTCCTAAGGAGGTGCTGATGTCCCAATGTTACTTCAGAACTCACAGGGGCACCCACGAGGCTTGGAGCCCTTGGCTGGCTGGGCTATTTGAGACACACTGTAGGGCTCTGCCACGTAAAATGTTTCAATTTTTCCTTACTATATATAGTCAGTAAAACTGTCCAAAAATGTCAGATGTCAGCATGTGCACATAACTCCTGATACAGCCGCATACACAACATAGAGAAAAAGTCTTTTAGTGAAAATGTCAGTAAGTTTAATGTGAAGGAACAAGAGAGAAATTTTTCTTCTTTTCATTCAGTAAAGATAAAAAAAAAAGATATTGGGGAAGTGGAAATCAGTGGTGTGGGACAGTGTCAGTGAAAAAAGATCTATAAAATGAGTCAGTGGTAAGTGGATTTAAAATAGAAAAAAATAATACATTAAAAAAATAAAGCTTGAGAGTCCAATTTTTCAGAAAGCAGTCTATCTGCTTTGCAATATCTAAATAATCTAAGACACATCTTCAGGAAAAGGCATGTTACATAGAAAACAAAATGTCAGTTAATAACTAAAAACCATGGGAACCTCACTTTATAGATGGGAACTATTCAGAGCCCTTGTCCAGTTCTGGAGCCCCCAACACAAGAAAAACATGGACCTGTTAGAACGTGTCCAGAGGAAGGTCACAAGGATGATCCGAGGGCTGGAGCACCTCTCCTATGAGGACAGGCTAAGAGAGTTGGGGCTGTTCAGCCTGGAAAAGAGAAGGCTCTGGGGAGATCTTATAGCGACCTTCCAGTACCTGAAGGGGGCTTACAGGAAAGCTGGGGACAGACTTTTAACAAAGGCAGGTAGTGATACAAAAAGGGTTAATGACTACAAACTGGAAGAGAGTAGGTTTAGATTAGATATTAGGAAGAAATTCTTTCCTGTGAGGGTGGTCAGACACAGGAACAGGTTGCCCAGAGAAGTTGTGGATGCCCCTTCCCTGGAAGTGTTTAAGGCCAGGTTGGATGAGGCTTTGAGCAACCTGGTCTAGTGGAAGGTGTCCCTGTTGATGGCAGGGGAGTTGGAACTAGATGATCTTTAAGGTTCCTTCCAACCCAAACCATTCTATGATTCTATGATTCTATAAAGAATATGGTGTGGGGTAAGCAATGGCCATCAAGTGACAGGGATTTTGCTCCAAAAATATGACCCTAGCATAAAATGAAGATCCATTCTTTGTCTTGGTAAGTGCATGAGTAGGAAGGCAGGGCATGAGCAGGAAAGTGGAGCAAGGGCTGCCAAGGCAATTGCCCCTTAGCCACCTTGCTGCCACATCCCTGAAGCTAAAAGTGAGTCATGAGCTTTTGTGCTGATATGAAGGGAGAGATAGAATCTTCCTGACAATGGAAACAAGGGCTGATTGTGGTCAATCCTGATTGCCAGGAAAGCTGACCATGCTCCCTGCAGCAGGAACAGTTGCCCGCCAAATCTTCCTTATCCCAGACAATGCTCAAAATATCTCCTGTGCAGATCAGCTTTTGGGATGAAAAAGATTTCATCCTTGGACCTTTCCTTTGTGTAACAATTCTTCCAGCATTTCTCAGAATAAGAGGGATTGCATGTAGCCGTATATCCTGCAGAAATTGCTTACCCCTTGACAGTGGCAAAAATAACAATGCAGCCTAATAAACTTCACATCCTTTCCAATTATAAATTACTCTTAGAAATTACTGCTCATCCCTAAATTTTTATTCTACGTTTTCCTTATTTAATATATTATCTGGATTTGTGATCATAACATGCTATAATGTTTGGCTACTATAATGGTTAGTCTTGGCAACAGAATATTTTAAATGAAAGCAATGTTAGTTCTTATAAATATAATTCTAGAGACCTATGAAAGTGTTCTTTTCCCTGCCGTGCTGCTTAGTCACATTTGCATAAAAAGCTTAGCTAGAAATTAAAAAATGCAAGTGTTTTGTGAGTGAGGTGTTTACTAACCATGCAAGAACCTCAATCTTTTCGGGTCACCAGCATTCTCAATTTAAAGGAGTGTCTCCATAAATTCCTTAATTGTGTCAGGTCCACAGAATGAGTCAGGAGGTGAGTCTGCTATATTAGCTCCTTTGGGCAAGGACCTACACTACACCTACACTTTGCCTAAATTTGGCAGAATTTAAGCAACTCTGCCAGGCTAGGGAACAAGAAAACCTTATCATTCACAACAGAGCCTGACTCACAAGAGTCCTGAAAGTCTCTAGGCATCTCTGAAGTCATCCCAGACCCATCTCAGTCCCTGGTGCCTAAACTGCCTTCCATATATTTTAGAAGCTCCTTAGTCTGAAGATCATAGAATCATAGAATGGTTTGGGTTGGAAGGAACCTTAAAGATCATCTAGTTCCAACTCCCCTGCCATCAACAGGGACACCTTCCACTAGACCAGGTTGCTCAAAGCCTCATCCAACCTGTCCCCCCATGCAGGCCTCCTGCTCTCTTTGCCTGCCTTTCTCTTTGTTGGGATGCATCGTTCCTGGGCTTGGAGGAAGAGATCTTTGAGTATGTTACACCTGTTCCAACTGATTCATTTATACCAGTTGAAGGTCTTTACTAAAAAAGCTCTTCTGAGTCAAATTATGCACTCTTTTTCTGAAGGGCATGTGGGAGAGCTGAGAAATCTCAGAGGACAAAAGAAATTCTAAAATCAAAATCACACCAAGTCGTCTTTCCGTTTACCCAGCTATGAATGGGGATGGAGGAGTTCTTGGGGCTTGGGAGCATCCGTAGCCAAACATGATACTGGAAACTCTTCACAAGCCTTTGCCTACAGCAATGGGGCTCTTCAGTAATTCCAGTCTAGCAGGCCAAGGAAGTTTAATTGATTCTTTTGATTTTATTATGTTTCTGACTGTTCAATATTTTCTCATATTTTGAGATTCTTAAAATAGCTGTCTTAGCATGGTAAATCAAGCACACGTAAATAGTTCATGTAGAGCTTCTTGTCCACCAGCTTGACCCCCAAGTCATTCTCCTCAGAGCTGCTCTCGATCCATTCTCCTCCTAGACTGTATTTGTGCTTGGGGTTGCCCCGACCCAGATGCAGGACCTTGCATTTGGCTTTGTTGACCTTCATGAGGTTAGCACAGGTTCACCTCTCAAGCCTGTCAAGGTCCCTGTGGATGGCGTCCTGTCCCTCCAGCATGTTGACCAAACTACTTGGTGTCGTCAGCAAACTTACTGAGAGTGCACTCGGTCCCATTGTCCATGTTGTCAACAAAGGTGTTAAACAATGCTGGTCCCGATACTGACCCCTGAGGGACGCCACTTGTCACTAGTCTTCACTTGGACATTGGGCTGTTGACTGCAACTCTTTCAGTGTGACTACCCAGACAATTCCTTATCCACCGAGTGGGCCATCCATCTAGTCCATGTCTCTCCAACTTAGAGACAGGGATGTTGTGTGGGACAGTGTCAAACACCTTGCACAAGTCCAGGTAGATGACATCAGTTGCTCTTCCCTTACCCACCAATACTGTGATTCCATCATAGAAGGCCACCAAATTGTTCAGGCATGATTTGCCCTTGGTGAAGTCATGTTGGCTATCACCAATCACTTCCCATGTGCCTTAGCATAGTTTCCAGGAGTATCTGCTCTGTGATCTTGCCAGGTACAGAGGTGAGACTGACAGGCCTGTAGTTCCCCAGACTTTGTTCCCCTTTTAAAAAATGGGTACTGTACTACCCCTTTTCCAGTCTGTGGGAACATCACCAGACTGACAGGACTTCTCAAACATGATGAATAGTGGTTTGGCATCTTCATCCGCCAGTTCCCTCAGGACCTGCAGATGCACCTCATCAGGTCCCATGGACTTGTGCACCTTCAGGTTCCTCAGATGGTCTCGAATCTGATCTTCTCCAACAGCAGGTGGTTCTTCATTCTCCTGGTCCCTACCTCTGTCTTCTGTGACTTAGGGGGTGCGACTCAGGCACTTGTTGGCAAAGACTGAGACAAAGATCTGTGACATTTTCTTCTTCCTAAGCACAGTGAAAGCCAAAGGTTAGTCAGAGAGATGATTGAAGTTTAATCCAGAAAAAATTATGTAAGCATAGCTAAAATTTGCTGAAATGTTCATATTAAAGGTTTACTGGAGCAGGTCCAATATATCTTTTGCCACTGTCCAAATGGCTAGAGCAATTGTCTTAGACAAAAGGAATTCACTTCGTATTTTCCCTGTTGGAGGGATTTGAATCCAAAGCATGCACATTGACCACAGTCACTTCAACAGAATATACCTTCTGGAATATCCCTTGAAGTTGAACCACTACACACCTAGTAAAGGAAGAGGAGTGAGGTGTGGCTGTATTATCTAGTGGTAAGATATTCAGCCAAGAAGATGGAGTCCAAAGATCTCTTCCTCCTGGATTCTTATATATATATATATATTGCACTAGTCACTGGATTAAATGACAGTAACAGGATACCAAACATTTTGCATCATTATCTGAAACTGCTTTTCTGAAATCCCATTGCCTTAATCAATAGCAGTTACTGCTGTAAAGTAAGCCATATGAAATAAAATAGCATGTTTTAGTAGCTGTTATTATTTACTTCAATCATGTTAAACTGTTGCTTACTCTCTTCTGTCAGTGTATTTGAATGTTCAGTCTCTCTCCCAGTATCTGAAAGGGAGCCCATATGCATGCACATGATGTTTGATACCTCGTGGAGTCTGAGTGAGGCCATACAGGGAAGTTCTACAGCTTGAGCTATTCCTGGAGCCTTTCAGTCACAGACAGGCAACAGCCAAACTTTGCAATCTGCTTCAAAAATGAGGGAACCTAATTAATTTTTT
>NW_010307125.1:78847-82630 GCF_000700745.2 Antrostomus carolinensis
TGGTTAATTCAAAAGAAAGAAATCTTGGGATTCTAGTTTGGGGGAAGGTATAACAAATGATCACTTTAATATTTAAATATCCATTAAAAAAGGGAAGATTTCAAACAAATCAAAATAATTGGCTTTTGTGACTTGTACATGCAGATTAAGAACTGTGTCTGGAAGCAGGCAATAAGAATAAAACAATAGTTCCACTTCAGATGTAGATATTTATTAACATGGGTCAAGGAGATGAAATCATAAATGATTCAAGGGAAATCCCCATCCCAGTTCCCCTCAGTAAATGAAATTCTGATAAATTAATTCTATCTATGTAGTTTATTGTGAAGACATGACCCCTAATTAAGCATCTACAGTTACAAGACATACTGAACTACACAAGTGGTCAGATATGGTCTTTTAACAGGAATACCATCAGGGGTAAAAGACTAAAAAGAAGGTCAGTCGTGAGCATCCCAGTCCAACTAGCAGGATGAGAACTGAAATCCTGCAAAAAGCAATTAATAATCATGCTGTCAGTTTAGGATTGAACACAAATAATTGAGCAATGCACACTAACAGTACTTACCTAGTCTCAGCAACACATATTTTAAATTCAAACATCAAGTTGACTCAGACACCAAGTTACCACAAACAAGAATGCAGGACCTAGTGAAGATCATGACAGGTGGGACAATATTCAATGTTCAGAAACTTGACTATGAAGTGTACCAATTAAAGTAGGTAAGGGACACTTCTGTAACTACATATACAATGAGAAAATATTTACAGGGAAAAAAAAAATTAAAGATATAATAATGTAAATCAAGCCAAAAAGTAGGAAGAATTCAGAAAGGTTTTTACAATTACTACATGGAGACATTTTAAGCATCATAGAGGCTTACTGGTTAATAAGAAGATAAAATTGATAGCAAACTAGATGCTGATATTTAAAGACAGTAGTGTGATAAATTATGAAGTATTAAAGGCTTGGTTAAACCAGTTATTGATAAAATGAAGTCTAGATGTCATCAGTGGAATAAGTATTAAGAGAAAAATATCTTAATGTGCAAGTATGATGGAATTATAAACAACAATAGGATATTGAATAGCTGGTTCTCTAAGACTTACAAAATTAGTATGGTATGCGAAGATAGGAGATGAAGTAGGCAGATTTTAGTTACCCATTTGATATAGCATACCATGAATATGTGAAAATATGTTAAAAAAACAGATATAATAATTACTAAATAGACTGAAGAATGAATAATGTTGTGATAAATGGCAACCGATCTAGGTAGTGGAGGAAGCACATGGTTTGCTTAAGACCATTATAATCTATCTGACTCCTTTTGAGAAGAAAGGGTTTGTGAGGAAAAGCCTGTATTCCAACATTATTCCAAAACCAGATGAGATAGATAAACTAATGCTCATTCTGTGCCATATGTATGTGGTCTGAAATGTAAGTTGCAATATGCACGGGTTAGTGTTCAGTGCAGACTGATGAAAGCAAGCCTGAATTCATTTATACAGTGTAAAGATGTTCAGTCACGGTATCAGTAGACAGCACATCATTCACTGACACAGCAGTCCACACAGACTGATTATGATCCAGATTATGCATCTCAGGGAGAAGTGACAGCCAAGAAGATCAGCAGAGGCAGAGAATAATGAGAATACCAACCCAGACAATTGGAGAACTTATTGTGCTGAAAGCAAGTCAAAGGTGAACAAAATGGAATGAGAACTGACTCAGAGATTCATAAAAACGCTGCTGTGCACAGGATTCAGGTGTGCTGCACAAACAGCATGAATACTGCTGCTTAAAGACATGCACAGTCTGGAGTAAAGTTCTTAGGGGAACATGGCTGCAGGCATGTTCAGAAATTTTTCAGTTGGGGTTCCTTCACTGTGACTTTAGAGAGAAATATCTCCACAGGGCTCCATGCTTTGGTCTGTCCTCTTTTCTCTCTTCGTATTTTTATGATCTTACACAAATCTAGCTTCTCTCTGCATGGACATAGTTTATAGCTCCAGTGTTTTAATGTATATCAGTTAAAAAACTCCACTTATGTCTCTGACACAACCCTCCAGATACCTAGATGTCTTTTCATAGCTGAGAGAGACCTTTGAATTTCTCTTCTTCATCTTTTTTATTATTTTCTTGTGGGATCCCTAAAGACATCATGGTTCACCCTACTTGTTTCTCACATCTACCAGTAAGAAGTTGCCTTGGCCCTAACTTAACTCTCCTATTCAGACTGTATCCGAGATTCCTTCTCTAGAGCTCTCAGTCTCTTTCATGGTTCTTCTGCATGGTTGTAACTCTTCTCCAGCCTTTTGGTGTCTGTGAGCGAGTAATTCAGTATCTTTCTCTCTAGCTACACTCGCAGAGGCAATCCCAGCTTGCTCACAGCCGCTACCCATGGTCATTACCATCCTAGCCTGATGCGTTGAGGATGCTTTCTTCTGCAGCTCCCATTTCCTGATCATGTCTGTGTGAGCCAACACAGGCAGGATGACAGAACAACCCCCCAAAAATTTGATAAAATACAAAAAGCAGATTTATTCTCCTTACTTCACGAACCAGGGGACCTCTGGAGTAGCACCCAGGGCAGAGATACACAAGTGAGTATGCAGGCACCATGGAGATCGGTCCTTGCTAGACAGAGAGCGAGGTTCCAAACTTGCTGCTTTTGCCTGTATATTAAGGATTTTTCACAGGCAGTAGTTTTCCTCTGTGCTTTGATCTTTCCCACAGCAGGGTAGGAGTCTCAAGCGTGTCTGATAAGGTGCCCTGAGTCTATCACAAGCCTATGTTATCTAAATGCAGATGTTCTACTTGTTGAGCACGTAAGACTAAACAACAATTAATAGTGTGATACATATTTTTTCGGCACCCCAGCTGCAAATCATTTGAGCATGTTTACTGTTCTCCTGTAACAGTTTACAGTCCCACAATGTCACACATCAAGAGCTGACTTTCAAGAATGGCAAGTTGTGGTCTTATTAGGTATCACTCTCACAGTATCCAAAAATACATCAGATCCACTTATTTTTCTTCCTTCACATCTCTCCTTTAAGTTCTACTTTTCATTTATTATTCCAAAGAAAACAAAATCCTTGACAAAGTAAAAGATTTTTGCCTGTTACTCTGTCAAATACTCTCATTAATCCCGTGTGCTTCACTGTGTGCACCCTTTGTGTAAAAATAACTCATTGTACAATTTTTGAGTTGCAGACTGTCGTTGGGATGTGTATTTGTATAGCAATTTACACAAGGAGTCCTCCCCACTGACCTTTCTAAATTTCACAGGGAAAAAACTCACCCAGTATGAACTGAACCAGGACAGCAGATAGCTGAGCAAGTAGGAAAGCACAGTGAGTCAGTCTGCAATAGATCCTGTATTTCTGAAGGAACCACACACTCCAGGATAAAACAGCAAGAAATTTGTCAATCTGTCAGTCTAGGGTTTTGTTCTTCCCTCTTCACCATGGCATATAAATGTGCACTTACTTGCACATTGCCAACACCATCTTCCTAACAGACACACAGGTCAATAACAGTCCTAAAACATGTTTCTTTTTGCTATATGAGCAATAACTTTGATAACTGCTGTCCTAGTTGTGCACACATTGTGATTTAACTTTTTCCTTTCATTAATTGACCACCAGGGTGCTCCCTAATTAAATTTTCTCTCCTATAGCTTTATGTTAAAGATATTCACTAGCTGTTTCCTCAGGAGTGTCTGCAACCACACTAGATTTGCATTTTTTTTCTAGGGTTTTGTATGTTTCTGCTCA
>NW_010307125.1:82665-88227 GCF_000700745.2 Antrostomus carolinensis
TCTTTTTCCTTTATGTATCTAAAATTTGCTGTACAGGTTTGAAAGGGATAATTGTAAATTTAAAGGCATAATTTTCACTGATGCTGCTGAGAATGTACTTTCCTTGGCACATAATTTTAAAAGGCTGCCCTAATATGTGTGTGTTTTAAACACAGATATGCAAATAAATCATCCTTTCCTTTGCTGATACCTGAACAACCAAAGCAGATTTTCTAACATGCAAGCCTACATCAGCTGTCTGATCTTTTAATCTGTTACATATGCTTTGTCTGATGCTCTCCCTGTAGGAGAACGTTAAATTGCTGTAGACATCATTACACCTCTTGATCTGCAAATTCAAGACCTGCACCCTCTTGTGTTCCCAAAGTAAGAAATAATGTGCCTGGGGGATCTTAGTAAAAGCTGCTTAGTCACTGGGGGTTTTAGAAAACACACTGTGTACGCTCCTCTGGCCACTGAGCTGTAGGATTTTGGAAGCAGTTCACTCTTTCTTGGCTTATCATTTTAATCAATTAAAAGGGTTGTCCATCCTGTGCTAATGTCCCTTCAGCCCTTACTAGATCAAAAGACTCCAGTTGATTATCATTGCAGATTAGCAGGATGTCAGACAGGTGTTCATTTGTATGTTACTAAGTCAGTGTCAGCATTCATTGTGTGTCTCTAAGTCCAGCAGAGCAATAGCGAATATGATTAAGAAAGGAAAATGAAGAAAGCTTTAGGTATGGCTTTTTTAATGTTCTCCAAATCACAGAAAGACATGACTGTCCCCACAGCTCTGCTCAGGAAACAGAGATGGGATAGAAATGTTTACATTTTATTTGTTCATACCCTGGCAACATACACACAAAAAAACCCCAGCCCAAACCCTATTTTCTCCTCTTTCTGTATCACACAATCAAGGAGTCAAAAAACCACTTCTCTAACTTGGATGTGAAAGATTAGATCATAGGATAGAGAAATAGGAAGTCCAAGTGGTCTTGTAGAGTGCCTATTTAGAGCACACCTTATTTGAACAAATTTAGGATCTGTCTTTTGGGGGAGAAAAAAAAACAAAACCAACCAAACAAAACAAAACAAACATTGTTCCACAGGGAGTAGGAGTGAAAAGAGCAATCTTTCATACCCAACTGTGTACTTGGTGATGCAGGGATTCATTTGAGAAGTGGCAGCTGGTGGTTATACCAAAAAACCTGAACTCAGATGTAACCTAATCTTGGTGATACTTAATGAGCAATAATTTCAACTTCCCATTAGCTCTTTTTCCATTCCCACCTGTCTGGTTTCCACTCTGCCTGATTATGGTGATGGTGGACACAACTTGAATATGAGCTCCCCATGCAAAGCTCTAGCTAAGAAGCACTTAGATTTTTCCAGCAGGACAACCACTTAGAAGACTATGGAGATGGTTTCACATCTATGCATGCCAGTAACAGGACCAATACTGACATGGTGTCCACTTGTGGTGTCCTCATATTGTAGAGATCATGGTGAAAATTCAAAGCGTTGCAAAATGATCCCCCATGTGGTAAACATGCCTGAGTGAGAGAGGGGGACTTACAATGTTTATTGAAGAGCAATTGAGTGACTTGCTTTCTGTCTGCAGATATCTGTGTGGCAAATAGATCTTTGACAGTAAACAAGTCTTCTGTTCAGGACAGTAGGACACAGTGAGATTCAGTGATCAGACATAAAATATGAGTTAACTACTAGAAACATAGTCAACGTTTTTTTCTGCCTATCTATGATGACCACTAACATTATTGGAAAGCTTAATTCAGGGTTGAATATATTTCTAAAAGTTATACCATAGCTAATGCAGAAATGATGGGTTTGATGTTGAGTGCACTGTTATGGGATACGGATCTTCAGCATGTATTAAGTGTAGTATCAGACTAGTTCTCTGCAGTGATGCATTCTTGTTTTTAAATCTATTATTTGAATCTAAGATCTATAGGGCACAGATTTGCTCTTACTGTAGCTGCTAGACACCATCTAACATAGTGTACTCATGCTTGTAGTGGGGCCTTCTAGCCTGTGTCTTGTGTAGAATACATAAATACAATACACCTTTGATAGTCAAATAAAAAACATACATGGTTCTTGCTTTTTAGATAGAAGCTGTTACATAGCTCAAAGCAGAACTCTGCTAAGCCAGTGTTACATTGCTTTCAAACCACTAAAGGAACATAGACTGCACAAATGGCCCTTGCTCTGCCTCACTATTCACAAGAACCATGTTGATACCAAGCCAAAACTTTATTACCAGATACACTCATATATATCTGCTTGAGAATACTTTGAGGGTTCGTTTCTACTATTTCTTTTTTCTACATCTCTTTTTGCAATGTCCAAGGCATGGCCTTTTTGTTGAATTTTATGTTTTATGCAATACTTTTGCACATCAGCAGAATATGCAAGGTAGAGTAATCCTGAGCCAGGCACAAAGTCCAAATAATCTTCTTGCATCCAACAGCAGCCGCAACTGTGGACTTCACTTTTCGGTGTTCAAAACATCAAAGTAGGTATGCATGAGGAAATATGAATCACTAGGTCACATTGTACTTAACTCATGGCAGGCTTTGGTTTAATTTATAGAGAAGTACATGTACATATATGTTGTGTAGTATAGGTCATATACTCTGTAATATATAACACACAGTTCTATAAAGTTTATAAATAATATAATCCCATATAAATTTTTATGCATACATATGTAAATATATACACATAACTTTTAGCTACATATCTTGGTATATTTTATATACATTTTAGACATGCCCTTCCTACAATTTAATGAAGTGTCTTCTGTATCTTCATGTTATAAGACAAGAATGAAAGAATTTTCTACTCTTCTTTCTAAACTTTTCATTATCTATCCAGTATTTAACTTTAGAGTGCAGGGTTTGAAAAAGGTAAAAACTCCAGTGCAATCCACTGTGAACAAATCATTCAATAAATGCCATGTCAGAACAAGAAGTGACAATGAATACATGTATTAGCTGGCATGTCTGTGTCTTTCTTTATTGATGAAACTCTGGAAGTTCTTTCATTCTGGACTGCGCTGCCATGGAGACATTCCTGGCAAATATGCAGTCCTCAAGGTGGTGATGCGAGGCAGTTGTCATGGTACTGCTCCTTCTGTTCAGTAGATTTTTTTAATTGCTTTAATGATGGAATCTGAATGTCAAGGTCTATCTTCCTTGAAACAAATTCTAGTTTTCCTCTGTGGTGACAGGACTTTTACATAGAAGCAATGCACATCTATTTTGCAATTACTAAGCACGCCTTTGTAACACAAAGAGTGTTTCTGTCGGAGGTGTCTGCCCATTCAGTATGCAGATGGCTCAGAGAAGTTCCTGACAGAGATACGCAGGACAGCTTGGGAACAGGGGCCACAGCAGAAGATGTGGTCCCGTTCTCTTCAGAACCTGTAACCCTGACAAAGCTGTATCAATCATGAGGGCAGGGAGACTGTCCCCTCACCTGGTATGCCAGGATGGCATTATTTAGCTTTAAATTATTCTAAATGCTCACTGATCAGAAATTAAGATCTACCTTAGAGAGATATGTAGATAAAAGAGGTGGCCATCTGGGTAGGAGGATGTTGCCTTGCCCATGTCAGCAAGACAGATGTGTGGCAGATGTGAAGGGCAGTATTACCCATGCTGCACATCTGCTCAACCTACCTGAGGGGCTGCACACATCTCTCCTGACAGGTTTTGTCTGAATTTCCAACCCACTGGGGCAGAGAAGGAGGATTTGAAGGGTTAAATACATGTCCAGGCTTGCTTCTACATGGTGCCAGGACATGGCTGGGGGGAGAAGGGCCACGGTAGAGATCTTCCTGAGTCCTACAGGTTAGCCATACCTAGAGATGCAGGATGTAAAAATTAAGATCTTCTTTCCACTATGCCCGTGTGGCTGCTAGGATTTTTTGGACGATATTGTTAATGTTTTCTCCAATCATAGTTTTGCTATTGTGCCAAGGCCTTTAGCACTTTCATTATCCAGCTGTGATCTTATCTTTCTTTTTCCCTGAAAGAGACAGACCTAAACTCAGAAGACTAGCACTATGATGAAAGAGCAGAACTTTAAGGCTTGCTTAGCTTCAGACCTCTTAAGTTTGTATTAAAAACAAATCTCCTTACCAAGTGAGTTCTCAAGCCCATTAAGAATTATTTTATTTAATTTTTAATTATTGTATTACAGATTCTCCATCCTGAAATGCACGCTTCTCCTACACACCTGACTACTAATAATGTCATCCTTTCCCCATGTTAAAAGTCAAAATAGGTAGATTTAGAGTAGATATAAGGAAGAAATTTTTTTACAATGAGGGCAGTGAAACACTGGAACAGGTTGCTCAGAGAGGTGGTAGGTGCCCCATCCCCAGAAACATTCAAGGTCAGGTTGAATGGGGCTCTAAGCAATCTGATCTGGTTGAAGCTGTCTCTGCTCACTGCAGGAGGATTGGACTAGCTGACCTTCAAAGGTCCTTTCTAACCCAAAATATTCTATGATTCTGTGAACACAGCATCTCCTTATTTAAATGCAATCACAAGGATCTCTTCTAAATAAGCTGTTGAGAGGCACTGATCTAAGCTTTGTGTAAACCCACAAACAACTATTAATAAACACCTGTTGATAACAATACACAGGTGAAACATCTACTATTCCTCCTCCTCATTCCTCCCCAGAGATGCTGGTACCAACACACTACAGTCACAGCCTGTTCTGTCCATTGCGCCCATTGTTATTGTTAAACTCCTGACAAACTTTCTCCTTTCAAATTATGAACTGGAGCAGGCTTGACACTGCCTCATTTCTGTGACCACATACCCATATATCCATGGAGGCAGGTGCCTTGTAGCAGCACATTTGTAAAGGGTTTCTTAGGTAATAATTTTTCCTCTTCCTCATTTTATAACCTTTTCCCCACTACTAGATTCAGGTTCCTTCAGCAAAGCCCATCAAGTGACTTGGGAGGTAGCCAGGAGAGTTGCCACCATCATTTTTAACCTGAACAGAAGTTTTCTTTCTTCTGTATTCAGGGGGCGAGAGTTTGTTGGGTTTTTTTGTTTGGTTTGGCTTGACTTTTTTTACTGTCATACCTTGTTGAATTTGTGTTACCCCTAGCAGTGAAGGTACAGGAAGAGGTTCTTCACATGTATTTCAGAAACGTAAGCAATCACCTGGAAGTGAGGTTGGTGTTAATTCAAGTTCAAAGATTCAGGCTGCTGCAATTCACCACAAGCTTTCAAAGAGCCATCAGGAGGGATCGTGCTGGATCACAGCTCTCGTGTAATTTTCCTATGCATGTTCTTCACATGGATCACCAGTCCTTATGGATCTGTCAGGGAACAGTTGCCGTAGATAGGAGGAGGCTAATTCCTGCTCCTTCTTTTGATTACTCTGGGGGAAGTCTCCTTAGTTGGACACCAAAAAGAAAAATAAATTATTCTAAAGTTGACTTATTTCAGAAGCCAAGATTGACTGCTTTAACAAACTGTGTGCCCCTGAATTCAAGCAGGCCTCTTTATGTTTTTTTATTGATTTTTCCCT
>NW_010307125.1:88245-91314 GCF_000700745.2 Antrostomus carolinensis
AGGTAGAAAGATCACGCCACCTATAATTGCGTACTCAATAATATTATGCTGCTTAGCATTTAATGTGATTTGAAAAGCATAATAGAATTACAGTTAACATCTATAATCAATCTCTCAGTACAGTTAGGTATTGTGAAAAGTCACCAAAACACACAACCTGGAGTTATAATTATTACTTACATGTGGTAGGTTTTGTTCTTCTGGTAAATGATGCGGGAGTTCAGGCTAGGAAAAAGGAGAGGACCTAGTGGCTTAGAATAATGGACTTTAATGTAGGCAGGGACAGCTGTGATAATCTAATTGAGTTTTTATGTATCACAGGCTACTGATTTCCACACACTAATGCCTATACAGGACTTCCTCCCAACTAGCAAGGATTTGGAGTCAAAAAAGGTGGTGAGTTGAGGTGGAAGCAGCTGTGCTGTTGTGGCATGTGCTACCCATGGCAGGAGCAGAAGACTCCGGGCACCACGGCGTGTGCTGGCCAAGTGAGTGGCCTGCAAGGACTGGTCCTAACAAAGCACACTTTTTTTTCCAGAAGATCAGCTATTCCATTCAAAGCTCCCCTGCTTCTATTGTAGTTGTTTAAAGCAGTACAAATCAGGGATTTGCAAAAGCTGTTAGACTGTTCTTCAAATGTGGCATCACAGGTAACCCTCATATTCATGTGAGGGCTGCAGACAGACTAGAGACTGCCAGGACATCAGCCCCTAAAAGTAAAGTGAGGGGTAGCCATGGTGATCGCTCTCTGCTTCAAGAACTGGCCAAGATTTTCAGTAGTAAGCACCTAATCCATCATGAGGATACTTAGTGATAGACTGATTTTTAGCATGTTTAATATTCTGGGAAGAGGCATTGGAGATGTTGTGACAGAGAGACTCATGATTCCTAAGGGGTAAGGTCAGATATGGCAACCATGATAAACTGGCATGTAATCCTGCATAGCACAGGCTAGAGACTTTCTCAAAGTGCAGAGCAACAGGGGATGGGCACTTATCGACTTCTGCAAATCACCGAGTAATATTTGCACCTGGCCAGTATCTTCCTGTGAGGTTGCAGCATGTATGAAAGACATCTTATCTGAGTGATGCATTCAGATGTGATAGTGAATCCAAGACTCACCTCAGTCAGCTGTTCCAGTGCTTAATTTACCTTCCTTACAAAATGGCCCCTGAGCTCTTGTCAGAATTCTTCAAACTGCAAAGATTGCATTTTGGTTTGCTTTCTTACTTCAGTTTGGTTTCTGCCTTTGCCATAGACCTTCCCATATGACTTTGGGCTGCTTACTTGATCTCCTCTTAACTCAGTTCATCATTACAAGGAGGAGATTACAACATTTCCCTTCTCTAACCTCTGTATTATGTCAAGATCAAAGACTCCCATGAGCATTGATCTTCTTTACATTTTGACACACTTTCTCAAGTGAAAGTACCATTAGTTTGGCTATGGCTTGTAGAGCTGTGCTGTAGCAGACCCTAAGAAAAGTTATTCTTTGCATTAAACATGTCAACATCTGCAGCTTTTGTATTATTTATGTTGCAAATTAAGAAACAGGGTAGGTAGCTGCACCAAGTCTTGATTACTGTAATAACTTTTCTTCTCTCAGCACACACCACAGTACTCACCCAGCTGACCGCAGAGGCTTCACATTGTCAAGAATCAATATTTTACCATATTCTTCCACATCACATTTGAGCAGAGCTGCTTGGATTTGGGTCCTGCTGCAGAGCATCCTTTCCAGGGGAGGCAATAGAGTGGCTAAAAGGTCTGCAATCTCCCCATTAATCTAATCTGGGCATTGGGCTCCTGCTTCCTGCCATGATTGAATGATTAGAAAGACCATCATTTTGCATTGCAATGTAACAAGATCTTACCCCAAATACTGAACCCATTTTTGAGGCAGTTACATATATAAATAGACAGAAAGAGAACCTCTGGTGACTGCCTGGGATCTTTGTCATCACTTAGTTTCTGAATGTCCCACTAGATCTCTTATTCTATTGTTTTTCTACCTGCGCGTCCAGTAATAAATTTTTTTTACCAAAATCCCCTCAGACTTTTTTGATCTATCAGATACATTAATCAAAGCACATTTTTATTACAGAGAAAGACTTTAAAACAAAAAAAAAAAAGCAAAGAGTTTAGAAAATACAACATCACCATTATTAATAATCCCAATAAAGTACTACAGAGGTTTTTGTAGGACTTTCATGGAAGTGTTGTCACATACATGAGGCCGTGAGGGCCTAATGGATATTTTGCATCTTGTTAGTCCATCTTATGGAGCTGGAAAATCAGACCGGCTTTAGGGGATACAAGCCCTGATGTATTTAATCCTACAGCAACTGTAGGTCTAGTCTCTTTGGTCTGAGTAATGCAAAGACACTGTCCTGATGGTTTACCTCTAGATGGCACTGCCTGGCAGCCTGGCTTCAGCTCACCTCCCATCCTTTTCCTTGGTTTCATAGCCAAGGTTTCTACTTCACTCAAGATTGGATGGAGAACAGGACAATGAGATGAGGGAATTACATTTCTGCCACTCTTGGTTGAAATGGCAAATATTCTCTTGCCTGATGCTTGCAAGTAAAAGGGCAAATAAAGCTTCAACCAAAGTGTTATAAAGTAAGAAGTCAGATATATGTGCATTTAGAAAATGTCTATTTCATTGTGCGTGCAGCAGATATTTATTCTGACAGGTCTCCCTGCTGTTAAAGCCTATGTCCCAGAGGCATAAAGATTGGAAGATGAATTGTTGTGAGCTTGTGATCTATTTGATTTTCCTGCAATCTTAGAGAACTATGGCTGATGTGACACTTTTTTCCAAGTTAACTACCTTTCCCTTCATAACTCATCATGGTACAGCTTTTGTGTTCATTGCTTTAAATTTTTTATCAGTATTTTATATAATTTTATACTAAAATTCCTTTTGAAACTCCTGATGGCAAAGTGATACCTCAATATTTGTTTGGATTAATTTTAACTAGATGTATTCCTCATAAGACAATCGTAGTTCTTCAAACCCATGTGAATGGTTGGCTAAAAGTTCATAGAATCATAGAATGGTTTGGA
>NW_010307126.1:0-3609 GCF_000700745.2 Antrostomus carolinensis
TCAAGGAGGACCCAAGAGCCAGGTCCTCGGGGGCATTTCAGTACTCTGCTCCAGTTAAACCCCAATGGCCAGGGCTGGGGCATCACTCCCACATTGATGCCAGCAGCAATGCTAGTTCCCACCACTCCGGAGCTGCTGAAAGTGCTGTTTTGGCATGGGGTCTACAGCATCTTCCCATCCCTTCCTTGCTGGCTTGTTCCCTGCTCATTTTTCCACCCCCCTTAGGGGCTGAAGAGAGAGATGGGTATCTGCTTGTGGGTGCCCTTTCCAAGGTCTGTGCAGGGTATAGGACTCATGCGGGGGAGAACCCGGTGCCACCTCTCCATCACCCATTTTCTTTGCTTCCTTCTTTGTCTTTGCCAAGAGAATCAGCTGCGGGTGCTCAACTGGGGTGCAGTGACCTGTTGAGATCACGAGCTCCCAGAGGCAAAACCTGCTGCAAGGTCTTAGGTAAGAGTTAGCAATGGTGCATCTGAAATCCCTGCTTCCAAAGAGCTCCCAAAATGTGATTTGTTCCTACACGCCGCATTCAATGGAAATAGGCATAGGGGAAGATGAAGGCTCGTAGAGTCAGGTGGCTACAGGGGTGAAACCACCATTTACCTCTTCTGGATCTTTTCTTCAGACACGGAGGCCTCTAGTTACAGAATCACAGAATCATAGTGGTTGGAAAAGACCTTTAAGATCACCAAGTCCAACCATAAACCTAAAACTGCCAATCCCACTTCTAAACCATGTCCCTAAGCACCTTGTCTACCCATCTTTTAAATACCACCAGGGAAGATGACTCCACCACCTCTCTGGGCAGCTTGTTCCAATGCTTGACTGCCCTTTTGGTGAAGAAGTTTTTCCTGATATCCAATTTAAACCTCCCCTGGCGCAACTTGAGGCCATTTCCTCTCGTTCTAGTTCTCCATTTTATGCCTTTCTTGCCCTATTAGTTAAGAGTTTCATTGCCTGCTTTTGAATTCAGCACACGGGGCAGGTGGAGCACCAGAGCGTGACTTTTAACATCTGCTGCATTTTATGCCCTGCACTAGGAAGCATAGCTGGAATCCTTTGGGCTTTTTCTGATCAAAACTGCCTCGACTCCAGGATCAGCTGCTTCTTTAATGGTGGCTGCATGTGAAAGGATGGTGATTTGCTCATTTGCATCATTTTTCTTCTCAAGTGATTTTTCAGTGTTTCCAGGACCTCTCATTCGTAACATTGCATTTTTGCTCTGCAGAAATATGTTGCTGCAGGTGATGAGAAGCTGCTTCCCTTGTCTCCAGCTTGTTTGGAGAGACTGAAATCAAATGCACCTCAGCACCTCCAGGGAGACAAACATGATCCCACTGAATAACATTGTCACAGCTCATATTTAAATCAATGTAATTAACACAATTCCATTCCATGCTGCAATCGCTGCACCCCAAAATGGAGGGGGCACCACCATTGCCAGTAGCAAGGCTAGTCAGCAAAAGCGATGTCCTTCATGGAGTGGTGGAGGTGGCTAGCAGGGTGGTAGGTAGCAGGGTGAAGGAAGATTTTGCAATGAGGCAACTCTTCTTGTCAGCTGAGATGTACAGATGAAGATGAGGATTCACAGGAGTGATAGAAGTGCAGGGCTTTTACCTTGCCATCTCCCCAAGTACCCCCAGATGGGTCCATCAAAGCCCTGAGCTCATAGAGACCAGTTCCTTTGACCCATACCTGCCATGTAGGCTCCTCAGAGAGGAGGAGAACAGGAGGGATTTTTTTTCCCACAGAATTAAAATATCTGCAGAAATGCCCAATTTACAGAAAGTTAGGCAAGGTTTAACAACAAAAGTAAAATAATGGGAAGAGGAGGCATTTTTTTGGCTGTGTTTGCCAGCTTTGAATGAGGGAGGAAAGTCATTTCCCCTTTTCCCAAATCCAAAAACATTGGTGAAAAAAAACAATAGGAAGAGAAGCAAGTTTCTTTTTTCTTCACTTTTAGATAAAAATAATTCCAAGGGGAAAAAAGAATAAAAATATTTTTGACCAGTTTTGACATCACAAAGGAAGATGTTGGATTGAGCTGGAGCTATGGGAGCTGTGAGCTCCTGGTGATTTATCAAAGCACCTGCCCCAGGGTGAAGCCGGCAGAGCTGCCCCGGGAGCTGCTGAGGCTCCACAGTGGTAAAACAGGCATTTGATCCCCCTGGCCAAGAAAATTCATTTCCCTTGATGTGTCTCAGTGCCAGTGATGCTGCAGGCCCTCAGGGTTGCATGTTTTTTTTTCCCCTTCCCGAACTTTCCCTCTCAGGCAAGAAGCTAATGCCCTCCGTAAGCAAGTAATTTAAAAAATAAAAAATAAGAATGTTTTGGGATTGTTTTTATAACCATCCTGGTTGTGCCTAGCCATGAAGGGCTGCCAAGTGCCCACAAAAACATCTCAGGTCTGTGTTTTGTTTGCAGGAACGTGTCAGCACAGAGGAGAGGAGGGCAGAGCATCCCTCCGCTCTGCACAGTCAGATGGGGGGTGAGAGGCTCCCACATCCATGAGACCTGGCCCTGGGTGGGTGTCACGGAGCAGGGACATGGTATGGGGTGCACCCCCCCAAATGAAATCCTGCAGTTGCTTGTGGTTGGACAGGGCTCTTGTCAAGGAAAGGGGCTCTGCCAGCTGCCTGGACTGGGCCCAGCGTTGACCTTTGCCAGCTCAGCCCCAGCTTTGCCACCAGTGCTGCGGGAAGGCATGAGGCTCAGGGCTGGTGAGGGTCGGGGTCATGCAGGTACAAGGAGCTGGGTGTTCCCTGGCAGGGTCTGGTGCCCAGTGCCCAAGGCGGGATGGTGGGAATCAAGTAGAATCACAGAATTGCCTCGATTGGAAAAGACCTTTAAGATCATGGAGTCCAATCATCAACCCAACACTGACAAGTCCCCGACTAAACCATGTCCCTAAGCACTGTGTCTGCACGACTCTTAAATACCTCCTGGGATAGGGACTCCACCACTGACCCCCAGAGCCCTGCAGCCAAACGCCCTGTGATGCCTCCTGCCCTTTCCCCGCATAGCAGCACACCAGGAGGTGCCATGTCTTCAGGAAAAACTGTGTTGGTTTTGGCTGGGGCGGAGTTAGTTTTTTCATAGTAGCTAGTATGGGGCTGGTTTGGATTTGTGCTGGAAACAGCGTTGATAATACAGGGTTGTTTATGTTACTGCTGAGCAGTGCTTACACAGAGCCAAGGGCCTTTTCTGCTCCTCACACCAGCCCACCAGTGAGTAGGCTGGGAGTGCACAAGAAGTTGGGAGGGGACACAGCTGTGACAGCTGGTCCGAACTGACCAAAGGGGTATTCCATACCATATGACATTGTGCTCAGGAATATAAAAGCTGGGGGAAGAAGGAAGAGGGGGACATTTAGTGTGAGGGTGTTTGTCTACCCAAGTAACCGTTGCTTTCCTGGAGATGGCTGAACACCTGCCTGCCCATGGAAAGCAGTGAATGAATTCCTTGTTTTGCTTTTGCTTGTGCATGCAGCTTTTGCTTTACCTGTTAAATTGTCTTTATCTCAACCCACGAGTCTTCTCTTCTCACTTTTACCATTCCAATTCTATCCCTCATCCCACCGGGGCAGAGTGGGGAGTGATCGAGTGGCTG
>NW_010307126.1:3685-4043 GCF_000700745.2 Antrostomus carolinensis
TCGGCTGGGTTAAAAACCACAATAAAAATGCAGGAAAGCAGAATTTTGATGGCTCATATACCACAGACTCCAAAACCAACTCATTGGATGGGAAGACTGATGAGTCCACCTCCCGGTGTCCACAGCCCTGCATTCCACAGGAGCTGGTGGGAGAGGAGGAGGCAGTGTAGGGCTGGCACTGGGGCTAAGCTCTGCCCTTTCTATGCCTCTGCCCCCAACCTTAATGGCAGCAATGGGAACAAACGAGGCATTTGTCCCCCTGGTGTGCCCTCCCTGACTGGACTGCAGCACCCAGGCCACCCCATGCATCGTGCCAGTGGCACCATGGCAGCCATGGTGCTGGCATGGTGCCACTGGC
>NW_010307126.1:4064-10402 GCF_000700745.2 Antrostomus carolinensis
TGTCCCACACTGTTTCTCCCCAAGAGAAGTAGATGTGTCATTTTCCTTTCACAGGACATGGAACAGCCTTATCCAAATATAAACAACCTGGGAGTATTTGCTGGCTTATTGTCTGGACAAAAAAGTAAAACAAACAGACCTTAAACCCTTTTCCCCCTGCCACTTCTGGTACAGTAAAACAGTCGGGACCAGGGACTCCAGAGTTCCCGAAAACGTTGCTCATCAGAAATAACATCCCGCAAAGCCACGTGGGGAGGTAGCCCAAGTGAGCTGTGCTGCCGCCTCCTCTAAAAGTCCCTCAAAAAAAAGTCAGAGATCTCTGAATATTTAAAGAGTTTCTATATGAATAATGGAAACAATCAGCAAGCAAGAAAATGTGATAGCCGGCAGCGTAACGTGGCAGCGTTCCCTTGGGAAAGGCCAGGAGCGACAGGCAGATGTCTAGGTGCGCTCCCAAAGAAGCTCAGCTTTCGGGGACCATCAGCAGAAGCCAGTCTCTGAGCCAAAAGCTGCCTAAGAAACCACCCATCCATGATCAGAAACAGACACATGCGAGAGCCTTCCTCGCCCAGCCAGGAAACAGCACCAAAAATGAGGAAAAAAGGGGAAAATGCTGCCATGAACTTAGAGCAAAAGTGCTTCCCACCAAAAAACAGGGCAGGTGCAGGGTGTGAAGTCTGGGGAAGGGGTCCTCGTTTTGCAGTGAGGGAGTCAAGGCTCAGGAAAAGAGAATCCATGGGAGACACAAGTCCAAATCCTGTGAGATCCCATCTTGCTTTGCCTGTCTCCCCCCAGCCCACACCTCCCCTTCCCTTCAGGGACCACAGGAGGGAGATCAAAGTCTGGCTCCAGCAAGGGATGTTTTACATCTGCAGTTTCCTTCCTGCCATCCAACATTTTTCACTACCATCACCTCTTTTCCAGGAGGTCCTGACATGTTTCAGACCCAAATCTCCTCTGCACAGTGCCCAGCAGTGCCGCTGTGGCCACCCAAAAAAAAAAAAAAGGGCATCTCCATGAAGCTGGGGGTCAAGCACAGGCTTTGCCCCCATGTCAGTGGGGTGAAGTGGCTTCTGAGGGTGCTTTGTGTATCCCCTGCTTAGTCTGATCCCAAAGGGAAGAGCCGTCCAAAGAGAAGTGTCCGGATGAAATAAATAAGCATCTGCCTACGCTATTTGCTTGCAGTCAGGGACCTAAAATGTAAAGGGCAACTGAGAGTTGCACCCTAAAGCATGTCATTAAGGAACGTAACAGCCAGGACAGGACTTGCTTCATATTAAAAATAAATGAGAAAGAAAAGGTGAAGGACTAGATTTTGCAAATTAACACACCCATATAGGCGCTACCTGGTTTGTCTGCGAGCGCTTTGGGTTTCTCCCTGTGGTGCTACTGCATTCTAGCAGTCAGAGGAAGAGAGAGGAAGGCCAGGAGGAGCTGGGAGGTGCTTGGGATGCAAAGCGAGACTGAGATCTGGTTAGAGAAATGCTTGGTGGTAAAAGGTCCTGTGCTATTAGGGCAGCACTGTGAAGCTCTGTGAGGAGGTGATGGGATGGAGGAGATAGCTCCTAGCCCCATGGGAGGTGATGGGATGGAGAGGTTTGGCTGCTGGTCCCATGGGAAGCAATGGGATGGAGAGGGTGGCTGCTGATCCCATGGGAGGCAATGGGACAGAGGGAGTGGCTGTTAGTCTGGTGGGAGGTGATGGGATGGAGGCGATGGCCACTAGTCCCATGAGCATCCTTCCCCAGCACACGTGGCTCCAAACACAAGCTATTTTTTTTCCCCATGGGAATCCCATCTGCTACCTCAGAGGGATGATGGCTGAAATCCCCTTAGTTTTTAAGAAGTTCAAGGTTATTGAGTCCCCTGGTCCACCTCTCCCAGGAAAACGCCCTTGTCCCTAGTAAAGCTGGAAGAGAGGGGTCCTCTGTGCAGGCACACAGTGGAGGTTGCACAGCTGCCTCAGCCTCTCTCCATCGCTGTTAGCTGTTCATGTTGATGTGGGCCCAGCTGAGTCAATATGAAGTTTAACAGCTTATGTAGTAATTAAGCAAAGCCTCTCAATATAGCATCCCTAATTACATGAATTGTCCCTAAATTACTAATAGTTCATGGCACCTTGTAAAATCCTTGTGTAATAGCCTTAGAAAACGATGACTCTCAGCGCTGGCAGTAAGCCACGCAGCCCGCATGGCAATTGCGAAGCACTTCGGATGTTTATGAGCCTTTTTAAAAAAAAAAAGAATATCTAAAATGTACATTTCCCCCAATGACTCTGCTCCGGGGAGTATTAAAAGTAGCACCTTGACTCAGCCTACCACATAAACATCCTGCTGCCCCCGGACAGCCCAATACCGTCTTCCTCCCAGGATGAGGAGCTGAATAAGAAGTGACAATCACAGCTCCTGCCCACAGGAAAACAGGAAGCGCCAGAGTTGTACAACCACTCCAAACATTGTCCTACCTGCTCTGTTCCTTGGGTGCAATGTGAACTTGCTTTCCTTTCCTTTCTGCCTTGTGTAACTATTTCTGGTCCAGCACTGGCCAGTCCCAGGGTGCTGCTCCACGGGACAGTCCCTGTGGCCTCCAGCTTCTCCCCACCTGCCTAAAGCCAGCCTGATGCTTTCTGTCCAATGCAGAAGGACAAACATCCACCTTTCTAACCCACTGCTGACACTGGCAGCTCGGCAGCAGCACTGAATGGAAGTGCTGGAGGAGATGGAGACGAGCCCAGGCTGCTGGGCAGGTTGTCTCACCCCACAGCTGCCCACATCTGGCAGGAGCTAGATAGAAGAAAATCCCAAATCCTCCCCACCAGGAAGCAGCCAAGAATGGATGCTTTTAGCCAAATCTCTTAAATGACCTTGAATTTAAAGGAGTTGATGTTGACAGATGTGCCCTGGTTCATGCGTTAAAGTGCTGAACCTTGTCACGAGCAGCCCCTGCAACTGAGGCAGTACTACAGGCAGGTAATGGGGTAAGTCTGTGCCCCAGTGTCAAAGCAAGCTGGGCAGCCAAGCTTCTCCACGAGCACACGGAATGGAGATCACGGAATCAGATGTGATGGAGAAGAGGCCACCCACTCAGCTTGCAGTATCTCCAGTTTGTCCACAAATACCCACTCCCCTCCTTGACTTTTTGGTTTGATTTTGAGGAATCCCCCTCTACTCAGTGCCACACATCCCCAGCCAGCAGCCCTGCTCTCAGGACTGTCCTTCCCAAAGGCAAGAGACTCTTTCCACATGAAATTATGCCCTCGGAGTGGGGCACCTCATTCCTCCTACAGCTGCTCCTGCGTTTCTGCTGAGTGATGGGCCCAACTTCACATGCAAAACATAGATGTCACATCCGAGTTTCCAAACAAGAAGTGGGAGAAGAAGAAGGTTTCCTATCTGCTCTTCCTTTACTCGCAATGTAAAAACATCCCTTGCCGAACGAGGCAGTGTTTGCCATCACTTTGCAAAGTTCACATTCCCACAAGCGCAGGCGGGTGCGAGGAGGAACAAGGGGGGGACCAGCACCCGCGGGTCACGGTCACACAAGACAATACTTTGCAAAATTTGGAAGTGTGGGAGGAATGCGGGAAGGCTGAAGATGAGGATGTTTATATCTCCAAAGGGTTTGCATTCTATGAGAAAAAAAAAGGGAGCCCAAAGCAATCCAGTTCAAGCCATTGGTGGGGCTAAATCTGGAAATCCTTACTCAGGCAGTCCTGTTGCTGGTGTGAAGAAAAAGAAAATAGCTTTTTCTCATGTTCATGGCAGTAAGAATTTTCTTAAATAAGGTAAAACTTCAAATGAATTCACTAATTAATTTCTCTGTGTAATTGCACTACATAGTAGGATTTGAGAGTGTTTCCATGCCTGGCTCAGCCTCTGTGCCCGAAAAGGGTCCTGCCTCCCTACAGCATAGAGCCGGAAGCCTTGCAGTTCAGTCTCAGCCTTGTTGACCACTTCTAAGTGGTCAGTGGAAGATGAGCAGGGAAAGCCTAGCAGTAAGTTTAAATTTAAAGTGTCTACAGACACTCAAGAAAACTTTTCAGCATTAAAAAAAAAGGGTGGTGGTGGGGAGAAAAAAAAAATTACCATGTTAATCATTTAAATGGCAGATACAAGTTAAAGAGAGAGAGGGAGGAGAAGTTCCATCTTCCACCTCCACAGCAGTGGCAGGCATATTTGGGAGGTGGCTCCGTGGCCCCAGGGTAACACCAGCTGTGTGAGGTCCTTACACCCACTGGCCCATTATCACTGCTGTTGATTGGGAGGAAGATGGAGACCACCACATGGGCTTCACACGGGCACCTGAACAGTGTTTGGATGCCAACACCCAAGAGGCTCCATTGGGGCATCACTGACTGGCAGGGCTTAGCACAGCCCTGGCACTGCCGGCCACCAAGAAGGAGTTTTGACCTCCAGTTAATGAACTTCATCAGTTATGCTTTGTTAACGAAGGGAAATTTGCATTTAGGGCACAAACCTCAGCTGAAGCCAACACGGCAAAGCAACTGCTCCCCAAAACTAGCCCTAAGTAGCTCAGGAGCAGTTGCCTCCTGTTTGCAGGTCACAAAGGCACAGCAGACACTGCATCTCATGCTCCTCTGAAGAGATCCATACTGATAAAACTTTATAACTGCCATTTCCTTGCAATACAAAGCAAAGGGGGAGTTTTTTTCACAATTTTTTTCTGCCCCTCAGACAGAGAATGTCTCTTTGCTTTCACCTTATGACTGTAAAATAAAAATAAACTGCATTTCTCCCTACCAGTTTCAGCTGCACTTTTGCTCACGAGGGCTGTGGTTGGGACAGTCCCTGCTGAAATGTTATATTTTAATGCAGGAAGGCACATGATGCCGCCACCTGCTCAACTAAGAGAACTTGCAGAGTTCCTCCTGCCCTGTTATTTATTAACCTCACTGCAGAGCATGAATAAAAAGGACCTCCTTGTGCTCAAGTCAGGTGCCCTGTGCCTGGATGGGCTCCTGGGGAGCTTTGCTTCTCAGGTGTGTGTGGCCAGGCCATGGGCGATGCTGCCCAGCTGCCTAAGAGCAGCTCTGGGAGCTGCAGAGAAGTGCTGCTTGAGCACCAGTTTGGTCACTGGGAGCAGGGAAGGTGCACAGTGCTGCTCTCCACACCAGCTAACTGGGGAAAAAGCTGGGGGAAAAACAGGGTACGCTGGCTTGTACAGATCATGCAGTAGGGTGGGCAGCACTACAGTAACACCAGAAACATTTATTTTCTGTTAATATCTATCCTTCACTCAGGCACTCTCCTGCCCTAAGAGCCATCAGGCTGGGAGAGTAAGCATGGCACTGCAGCTCAAAATAAAATATGTGTCTTCTGCTGGGAAGGGAAGCAAAGGGTGGCCATTCACTCCTGCCCCCACACATCCTGATCTCAGGCTGTACCCTACTTCTCCTGGATTCAGGGAGACAGGTTGCAGGGATACGTGCAATGGGGTCCAGATGCAAGACCTGACCTCCCATCGTGGGGAGCCCTTCACCTAGAGGAAACATATCCTCCTTGCTGGGAGATGAACAGCATTTCACAGCCTTTCCCAGCAGCTTTCCTAAGGCTGGAAGGAGACTCGGCAGACTTTAAAAGTCACAAATGTGGCCATGATAGCTGTGTAGTTGGTTCTTTGGCTGCATATAGCCCAAGTCCATCAGCCAGCCTGGAGGTGGGCAGAGGTTCCTCGGGCATGGAGCACCCTCTGGTGGGAAAATGACCATTGTCCAAACAAAAGCAAATCCACCCATGGCACAAGAACGTGCTCCATCGAGACCTCCAGAGAGGTGGGTTTCCACCACACAGTCACTTCACTGGCAGGCCCACACACAACACAGCTCTTGCGCCCACGCCGGCTGGGCACTGCCTGGCTCAGTACCCTGCCAGGTCCGTGTGCCAGGCACGGCCCCTTGCTCTCCCTGAGCTCCAAGGCAGCAACTCCTTCTCCTTCAGCCACTATAGCCCCCTACAGCTGTGGGGTTTTTCAGCCAGACCACATCCCTGCCACACGCCAGCCCATGGCCTGGCTGGCAGAGGGATGCTGCTGGCAGCAGGCGTCAGCTCTCACCATAAAAAGGTAATTTGTAAATAATCACTCCCCAGTTTTGAAGTCTTTATAGCCATGATAACCATGGGGTTGGATGGGAGCAGGTCATGCTTTCCAGGCTGCTGCAGTCCCCTTTGCCTTGGTCTTCATGGTTGTCATGCTCATCAGCCCGGCTTCCTTGGGGAAGGGGAGGAGCAGCGTGTGCACTTGCCTGCATGTGTGCACCCCCTTTTCGGTATGACAGAGCTTCTGCTCTGCTTGGGGTCTCCAGCTGCTCTCACAAAACA
>NW_010307126.1:10450-32200 GCF_000700745.2 Antrostomus carolinensis
CTCAGTGGAGAGTGCACAGCCAGCGGCTCAGCACTTACAGTCCCTGGTTAGTTGTGGACCTGCCACATGATCCTGGATGTGTCCCATCATGTCACTTCTCCTGCCCCAGCTTCTACCTTAAAAGACCCACCAGCACCACAGAGGCAGGATCCATGGCCCAGCACTCACTCGTTTAGCCCCTAACCCGGGGTACACCGCTCCCCACAGCAGAGTTCCCTCGGGCAGCACTTCATCGAGCAGCAAAGCCAGCAGAGAACAAGGTGTAGCAGGGGACGGGGGACATCTCACCCCACCTGGCTCTGCAGGACCCTGCATGGGGCCATGGGTGTGCAGCTCATTTCCCACGAAGCCTGCAGCCATCTGGCATGGCCGAGTGCTGGGGGTGGCACAAAAATCTAATAAAAAGGCAGATTCAGCCTCAAAAAGCTCACGTTGTAAACATAGGGCAGGAGGCACCTTTTGTGCTTGAGGCCGTTTCCCTGCCCCTAGCTGAGCTGCTGCCCAAACAGTACTTTAACCCACCTCTGGGTGTGTTTCCACTTAAATAAACACCGGAGGTTCCCTGACACCCTTCCTCCAGGTCCCCTGCTGCTCACCAGCACAGTGCTCGGCTCCCAGAGCTGCTGTGGCACCCAAGACATGCGTTTCCTTCCCCGCCTCGTCATCTCGGCTGCCCTGGGCATTGCCACCTTCCTGAGCTGGAGGCTGCTTCTCTGGAGTCCAGCTGCCAACCAAGGAGGTAACATATGGGCACCATGGCAGTTCTCATGGCTGGCAGTGTTTCAGTGCTGTAGGGGAAATGACCTGGAGCTTTTTTTGGAGGTTCTCAGTGGGCAAATGCCTAGAGCATGGAAAAAACTGTTTGCACAGCTCCCAAGGGCAGGATAACCTTGTGGAGAAAGCCCTTGTTGGGGAGCCCTGCAGCCTTATGTCCTTAGTGGAGTCATTGATCTCAGGTGTGGTGGGGAAACCAGATGTCAGACTGCTGAAGGTAACTACCCAAACCTTTGCTGGGAAGGGTGAAATGCTGTTGGGGAGACAAGGGGAGCAGGGAAATCAGTGATTAATGCCTCTTCTGCCTAAAAAATGCATCCTTCCCATCCAGTCCCAGTCAGTCCAGGGCAAAGTCATCACTAGATTTTGCATTGACAGACATTGTTGGTCTGGGGCTGGGGAAGTTGAAGAGCAGCCCAGGATAGCTTCAGGCACCACTACGTTTCTTCCTGCACTCTGCTCTTCTTTTCCTGAGTTTAACTGTGCTTCTCTTCCCCGTGTGACAGCCTCCTCTAATCACTGGGAAATATTTAACTTTCCAAGGAACCTGGGGAAACCATCAAACTAACTGTCTCCCCAGGGCTACCAAATGCCTCCACTGAGCAGATGAAGCAGATGTGCTGCTGCTAAAAAAAAATATAAAGTAGCAAGGCAGGCATTCATCCTTTGCATTCAAACTCACTGCGGCCTCTCCACATCAAAAATAAGAAGAGAGACTAAGAAGCAAAGCTGAAATTTGAGAAATTGAACCAACTATCATGGAGTCTTTTTATTTGCTTTTGCCTTTTATATTTGCTTTGTTCTCTTCTTGCTTCTGTTTGCTTTTTGCTTTTTATTTGCTTTTGCCTTTTTATCTACAGGAGAAAAAAAATACATAAGAAGTTACGTCACTTGGATTCCTAAATTGCCATGAGACTTCATGAATAATCTCTTGCTTTCACATATATTGATAGCTGATGTTAATCAATTAACAGACACAAAAGAGTTTGCAGGGTGTTGTATATTTGTAGCTACAGACCAATTCACCACTCCTCAGTCTCTCAGAATATTTCTGACTCTCTTTGGTAAACTTACTTCAGTTAAGTTCAGTTGAAAGAGAGGATTTAAAAGCAAAAATTATGATTTAGGAGAGAACAGGGCCTGTGGCACAAAGCTACAGTCGAGATCAGTACTCAGACAAGGCAGTTTGGGGAGAGCAAGGTCTGGGTGTCCATGAGTTCATATGTTCAAGAGGACAGAAACCTGTTTCCCAGCAAAACTGAGCAGTTTGCCATGCAGGGCTGGTCTCCCCTCTCTTACCTGTCTTCTTCATTCATGTCATATCCTTTGCACACTGGAATAACTGGAAAAGAGCCTGTCATGGCATCCTGCGCTGGGGTACTGGCTTGGGGGAAAGTCTGCTATGGACTTTCCTCACCCCCATCTTCAAACAATGTTTCCCAGGTGGCCTGGCCCCCAAGGTGGAAGAGAGCTTCACTTTGACACTGGACACCTTCCTTCATGTTCAGCAGCTCAGGAAGAAGAGACTGAGAGCTTTCTGCAGCCAACAAAGCAAAGTCACCATGCTTCCAAGGAGCCAGGAGGAGAGAGCCCACCTGCTCTCAAATTTGAGAGTAAGCACCAAGCTGGACCTCCTCTACTGCCAAGTGCCATCAACAGGGATGGATGAATGGCAGCAGCTTTTGGAGAAGTTACAGGAGAAAGAAAACATCACACTCCCGGTGCTGCTTCCCTACCCTCGGCAGCACGCCCTGGAGACACAGCTGAGCAAGTTCAACCTGACAGTGATAGAGGCCATGTTAGGGTCCTACACCAAAGTGCTGTTTGTCAGGGACCCTTTCCAGAGGCTGATCTCCACGTTCATGCAAGGCATGGGCAGCAGCTCATCCTTCAGCAGCTTTGTTCAGGATGTTTTAGACAGCGGACAGCACAATGCCAGCGTGACTTGGAAACCACTTGTCAGCCTGTGCCGGCCCTGTCTCGTCCAGTATGACTATGTGGTGATGTTTGGCTTCCTCAGGCAGGAGCTGGGTCATCTGCTGCAGCGGGCTGGGCTGCTTCCAGACAGCCTCCTCCCTGAGTTCACTGATGCCCAAGTGCAGTGGACCTACAGCTGGTTATCAGAGCAGATGTTCAGTGAGCTGTCCTTACACCAGAAGAAGCAACTGTCTCATTTCTACCGCTGGGACCTTTCTGCTTTCCCATTTTCTAGCAGTTTCCTGTCAGACCTTGTCACCACCCCAGAGAGCTGGTAGAAATGCCCCCCCCAGGAGGGACTGTTTCAGAGAGCATTAAACCAAATGCGAATGCTTCAAGATACCAGTTGGTTCATGGACAGACCCTTGCTCCACAGCTGCACACAGCATACTTGTCCATGTCACTGCTCAAGAAGGCACATCAGAGCTGAGACAGACCACTGCCAGGGAGAGGCTATCGGGGCTCCCCCGTGGCTGAACTGTGTTTAAATACAGCAAGAGCAGGCACTAGGGAAACATGTGGCATCAGGGCTTGGAAACCTGCATGAACAGAACTGCAACAGGGTAATCTGCTCTCAGCAAACCTAGTGTTTTGGAGTAAGTTGGGTTGGACCCACAGCAAGCTGCAGCATCATCCTTGCATGCTCTGCCTGCACTGCCATTCAAATTCTGGGCTGCCTTTTGGGCCAAGAGGTTTGTCAATGGCTTCTCTGTGACAAATCTCCCCACACAGATATAAGAAGTGCTCTCGAAGGAGTGCATCACCTGATGTCCGTCTACTCTGCACAACATATATGACACAAGGTGGCAGACCCTCCTGAGGAGCCACTGGTGAGGCTTTCAAGCCTTCATGACTGAGGAAGGCCAAGCCCAACCCATCTTTTGGTCATACCTGTTCTGTGTGAACTGTTTCCTATTTTCTGACCCCATATCTCCTGAGTGTTTAGGCTCAAGAGAGCTCCCAGGACACAGCATGATGCTTGCTCCAACACTAATTTTTGAGTGCAGTTCCCCTTTACCTGGCTGACTTAAATGGGCCAAGCCTAGCTGCCACCTGTACTAGCAATAAGACAAGGATATGGAGGTCTGGACCAGGTACCAGCCACACACCACACCACCACATGGACAGCAGCCTCTGAGAAGTGTCCATCCTTCCAGACATTATGGATGAACTAAAGTTGTCCAGCTTTCAAATCGTGACAGACTTTTACCACAGCATACTATTTCCCAGAATATTTTTTGACTTTATTTTGCAATGTTGTGACATTCACAGAGAATTCCGCGTACATTCGTGTGACAAAGACACTGATTTGACAATGCTCATTAAAGAACAATGGTGAAAGCTGTTGATTAGAACTGACCTAAAACAATTACCGAAAACTTGGCCTCCCCCCTCTCATCGAGGGGCATGCGATTAATAGTGTTAAGATACCAGACCAGATGGCCTTCTTCCACCATCCCACAAACTATCCAGCTACAGCAATTATTACTTGTGTCATTATTGTGCGTAATACTTGACAGTCTAGCAAGATGGCGCAGTTCCTCTTCTGATGATACAGCTCTGGAAAGAGAGAAGCGGCGAATTTCCAGTTATACATAACATTAGAGCCGTGCATCCACGCTGGATTTCATTGAAAAGTACTAGGAAAGGAACATTTTTTTCTTCATAAGTAGACTTTCCCTTCAGCGATTGCAAGCTGAAATCCCGTGCAGCAAGATGTGCATGAAGAGATCTGACGCAGCATGTCGCAGAGGACAGTGCTGTGCACTCACAACAGGATTAGAGCCATGCATCCACGCTGGATTTCATTGAAAAGTACCAGGAAAGGAACATTTTTCTCTTCATAAGTAGCTTTCCCTTCAGCGATTGCAAGCTGATATCCCATGCAGCAAGATGTGCATGAAGAGATCGGATGCAGCATGTCACAGAGGACAGTGCTGTGCACTCACAACAGGAGAGCTGTTCTCAGACAGCTTTGTAGTGCAGACCACAGTTTAAGTCAGGCTATCCCATAGCAGTATCATCCTAGCCCTCCACAGCAGGTCCCAAGTCCATCCCTAGGCTATCTGACACTTAGTTCCATGGGAAAGCAATGTATGAAATGGTAAGACGCTATCTCAGCTTTGTGTTCCTTGGGGTCCCTGTCCCACCCACAGCCCAGCCAGGTATTACATTGATCTCTCTGTAAATTCCTGTTAAGTCTCCAAGCGTCTGTCTTTCCTGCACCCTCAAAAACACTTTCTGTAATTGCTTTGCAACCCCGATTTTATCTGATTGTTCCCCACCCCCCCCAAGGTGTTTGATATAATTACATTCAATTTCAGCGCATCCCAAAAGGAACATGTTTCCTCTTTCCATCGGCCAGTGGCTGTGGAAGGGCAGTAAGAGGACCCTGAGCTGGGGTGGGCTTGAGGGCAAGGACTGGTGCCTGGGAAGCAGTGGGTCACTGATGCTGCAGCAAGAACAGCTCCACAGGCTAAGATCTACATTGGCCAGTCTAACCACTGCATGTACACCTAACCTGGCAAATAACAAGAGAGACTTGATAGACCTAATTAAAAAATTTCACTCGACCAGGCAGTCACTGTGGCTATGCAAGACATTGCAAACCCACTCTGAAATGATGAAAAAGGTGCTCCCAAACCCACGGGGGATATTTCTCAACCTGCTAGTGATATCCTGTCCCATCCCAGGACTCTCACAAAGAACAGGCCTCTCCTGAACGCTGGTGGCTTTCCCCTGAGATGATGCTGGAAGTTCCTCAATAACACACTCTTGCTGTAGCTCCCGGTGTTCTGCGTTAATACATATTGTGTTGCCATGGTACTTCTCAGCCTGATCTGAGTGAGCATGTCCAGCAGTCCCACGAGGCACAATGCCACAGAAACAGTGCCTGATACTGACCTACCTTCCAGACTTTGTATTTTGCATCCCTTCCCAGACATGCAAGAATAGGAATACTCAAGCTCCAATAGCTGTTCTTGCACACAAATTATCACTTTTTTTTTTACACATTGCCAACTTTCAGGAGAAAACAAAAATGCTTTTCTTGCCCAATACCTCAGACCTTAAGAAACATCAATATCATATTTCAATTAATAAAACAATTACATAGCAAGCCCAGAAGGCACAAAATACTTTATGCAACTCACATATACAAATGCCCTTTTTCCAGATGGTAGAACTATAATACTTTAAGTAAAATTAAGTGTGATAAATGAATCTACACACTTCCAAACTATATGCCCTGGAGTGCTTCAAAAAAGCATTTCAAATTATTACCACATTAAGTCCTAAGACAGAGGCCAATTTTAAGCAGGATGTATGTGAGCAAAATTTTGCATAAGGCAATGGAGTTACATCCTATTGCACCATATTTTTTATGGCCCTAGGAGTGCAAAAATAGAAAAAGGACATTTTCATAAACCTATGGACCAGAGAAACAGATAAAAGTTTGCATATGATGAGCAGGTACAGTACATGGCTGACATAATCTAGAGCTAACACGATGCTACAGTGTTAAATCTGTCAGTGACAAAACCTGTGAAGAGGGATGCCCAGCATTAAATCCAACATGAAAAATGCATTCAACCCAGAAGGCATGAGGTCATCACACAGTCAGTACATTTTTCAGACAAGTAGTCCCTGTAGCAAAACATACCCGTTCTCTTACAGGTCAGCAGAACTAAGAGTTGTCTTGAAAAGAAGGCAAGGCCATAGCCTGACAGCAAGGGACTGACCCTAGAGGGCACCCAGAGCCAACTCATCCCCAGCTGTGTCTGTCCCTCTACTCTCCCTTGCCTAGGCTGGTATAAATTGCTGTGGGAACAGTGAGTAACTTGCTCTGTTACTCCAAGGTCCTTTCTCAGATGTCCTCTCCTATTTAAAAGATGGAGGAAAGATGTGGAGGTATGGGGGTGAAAAAAGGCTGAGCATGTCAAATCAATCAGCATCTTGCTGGAAGTCTTCTTCTTATCTCTCGTTTTTTTCTTTAATCAGAGAAGACAAAGTAGCATGTGAACTAAAAATTCATTAAAGCCCCAGTGCAGACAAAGCAAATCTCATTTAACTCGGCATAAATCAGCTATTGGTCACATTTTAGGGTTTTTCTCTGAATCGCTTTTGTTACATAGGTAAGACCATCATCCTCAGCTAACATCAGAACTCCTCCTCATCTTCCTCTAATGTATATCTGGCTTTGTGTGCAGAGGGGACACAACAGGGTCCAGCCCTCAGTGCCTCTCACGCCTTCCCCCATCTCCACTAGAGAACTGCTTGTCTGGGTTCAATGCATTGAAGTCCTTTTTGGCAAAGCATCACAAGGTGATCCATCTTCCTCATAACAGAAAAAAAAGAAACAACCACTCTGCCATTTCACATTGGCTGGTAGTAAGGATGTCTCCCATCCTTGCAGCAAATTTAAATGAAACCTGAAAGATTTTTTTCAATTACACCTAGATAACATCACCTTCCACTTTCTCTTCATTTGAATTTACATCACAGCTATAATCTAGCAGCAATACCCTCTCCTAGAGAAAACAATGATTGGACAATTAAATGTGAAAGCTCCATGAATCAGTGGATGAGCCACATGAACATAGATTTTTTTTTTTTTTTCCATTATAGTCCTACTGCCTTCAGCCTTGTGGTCCCTCTGGTGTAAGCTCAGTTTCTTTAGGAGAGTTTGCTCATCAAACTTCCCTTTTACACACGCACAGACCATGGCTTAAAGGTCCCGGGCTCAGCAGAAGGGCACTGTAAAGAGGAAAAAAAAAAGTTAGCAACAAATGAGGGTCCTGGCCCAGGTTTGGCACGTCCCACCATGATCCCTTTGAGGTGGGCAACTTTGTACCATTGAAGACGTGAGCCCATATCCCCGTCTTTCAAAACACAGAGATGTCTGTCTGATGGCATCCCTGTTCAAGGTTGTGCCTGGCTGTAGCTGAAGGCCTGATGGTCAACTGTTTGTGCAAATTCTCAAAACCATTTCTGAGTCCTCCTCCCCAGACAGTGATGCAGGTGTTAGGTGAGAAGGACTAAAATATCCAGGTTTAACTGTTAACTACAGCAGGGTTCAAGCTGATGAAAGCCTGGAGAATGTCCACACAGATAGACAGCTGTTTTTTCTGAGTCATTTAGGAATTAGCAGGACTCGTGCAGGGACCAATCCCACACAGTCCTGTCACAACGCTGTAACACAGGAGGAGCCCATGAAGAGACAGCCCACAGCCTCTCAGGAGGCTCCTGTGGTCATAACATTCAGGAGAAGCGAGCACTTGAAGTAACACTTTCCTCTCCCTCCCTCCTTGAAGGACACCACTAAATCAGAGCAGACCTGCAAGATATGTTAGTAGTGGTGATCCCCTAAGAGATGATAGTCAGGAGCATCAGGACAAGTCAGTGCCTTTGTTCTACAGACAGCATTTGGAGGATGGAGGGATGAACTGCAACTTCACTGATACTGTATGGCAGACCTTCTTGCAATGGGAGCCCCAGCAATGCTGGTCTGTGGATTTGCCTCTGGTGGCATGTTAAATGAAGGGTAACATTCATGAAATAAACCTCATCTGCTTAAGCAGGGCCACAGCCTCCCCTCATCATTGCCCTAAATCCCAGACCTCAGCCACTGTGACCAGCACACACGCTCCATGTGCAGTAGGCTGGCCAGGGAGCAGACTATGAAAGCAGAAGCTGTTACCATTTTGGTGAAGACGTCCACGCAAGCATTGCGGATCCTCTCTGGGGTGGCAGGACTGTCCAGTCTGAATGGTTCAGTCAGGCCAGATTCCTTCCTTGCTGAGTAGATGGCATCTTTAATGGCATAAAACACTGAGGCAGACAGGAACAGAGGTGGCTCTCCCACAGCCTAGACAGAGCACAAGCAAGAGTGAGGCTGCAGCCCAAAACAGTCCTGGTCCAAGACTAATGAGGCTAACAGAAATATAGGCAAGCCCTAGATGACAATTGGGAATTGTTTGCATTCCTCATTCCTTCTTTGTAACTTCTCAGTCTCCCAAATGTGATCAGGAAGGAAAGACCAAGTCAAAACACCCCCTTGCCTTCCATGTGTGAACTTCAGTCTACCAGGTGTGATCAGTGAGGAAAGACTGAGCTACAACAGTCCATAGTCCATTTAAAGAACAGACAGTAGGAAAACACAAGCTTTCTGACACAGCAAAGCTGTTATGAAGGAAAAAAGGACTAATTCATTCCCCACAACCTTTTGGATGGTGCTAAAGTTGCAAAGGGAATTTGGATAAGGCAGTGGCAGGTTGTTTGGGCAGAGAGCATGATGCTCCATCACTGAAGGTCCTTGCAAACCAGCAGGAACGCCTCCCCCATGGATTACACAAATATTATCTAATACTGAAGTCCCTACTAGCCCCTTTTTTCTTAATTCTGTCATCAACACTAATCACCCAAAAAGTTCTCCTCATTGATGAAGAGGTTCCTGTAGACGGAAGGGAAATGGGAAACTGTAAGGAGGCAACCCAGGCATATACAGATAAGGATTCTGGGTGGCTTCTCCAACTGCTCTGTGGAACCATTAAGTAAAGCAAATTCATTGATGCTGTATATCCAGTCCTGCTCTGTGCAGCCCTCACAAACTGCAGAGAACAGCACTGACTGCAGTGGAAACAGCTGAAGGACACATGGATTAATAACAGACCTTTAAGGGTGACATGAGCACTGTGAAACAGTAAAGAAAGCAAAACATGAAAACTCAGACATAAGATCTTGGTATATCAGATCTGGGGAAGTGACACTGCTGGAAACATTATCTGCAGTGGTGGCTCTGGTGCCAGGGAAGGGCAACTAGGGAGTTGATATTGCAGAGGGAGGCTGGCAGCCTCTGCTACAGCAGAACTGGCACAGCAAAGCCACTTCAGTTCTCTCTAATGGACAATCAGGGCAGCGATGTGCAGGTTAATTCAGTTCTTTAACTATAAAGGATAGCATACATATTTCTAGTAAGGAATGGGAAAACATCCTGACCCCAGAAAAAAGCCAATGTAACAAGATTAAATATTTAGACATATAAATCACTACTTTATCACACTCAACTTCACAGAATTATAGAGCAGTAGGAGGCCTGCAGATCTCACAGGTATACCTTGGATGAATAAACTGCCTTGCTGTTTGGACAGTCACGGAGAAGAGACACATAGAATTCTGTTGGGATGTCTCCAAACGCTGGGATTTTGTACATCCCAGGCCCTCGAGTGTACAAATTCCCTTCAGGAGAATAGCGCAGCTCCTCCATGGTGAAGAGCCCAAGGCCTTGGACAAATGCTCCTTCTATCTACAAACACAATCCAAACAAGGTTACATTATTTTTTGTTGCTGCTGTTCTTCCCTGCACAAGAAAAAACAGTGATGATTTCCACCAGTTTTCAGCCCTCCCCTCCCCTCCTAATTTCTCTAAACGCTTGTCCTTTCTGCCGAGTACAGCTTGGCACCTTTGCACAATGTCTGTGTTCCCATATAGATGTGTCTGCATTTCCCTGGCAGGTGAAGCAATTTACAAACACACGTAAACAGATATGCTGTAAACGCAGGATAGGAATTTTCTGATTAAGCAAGGGGAAAAAAAAAAATCAATGCCAAAATATTGATTCCTTCACAGGCAGATTAACACTGAATAGTTGTATTTGCTGATAATTCAAAGCATAAGATGATTAAAAGGACTGAAGATTACATATCTGAAGACAAACTATTTTTTATGCTTTCTATTTTAGTATAAATGCTTTCCTAAGTACTGCATATTCTCAAGTCACCAGCACAGACAGCTGCAAAAACACTCCCATATCCATTCAAGTACTAAAGACTTCTTTGCATAATTTTTCCAGTGTAAATTTCAGGAGAAAGAAAAAAAAGAAAAAGAAAAAAAAAGGGAGCAGCTATGAGAGGAGGATGTGCTTGAACAACCCTACGCAAAGTAGCTCTGCTCTCTGCGCCCACAGAGGGATCTGAGAGGCAGACCAGTCTAAGGACTTGGCATAAACATTCACTAACCCAGCTCTGTGTACTTGTGTTCCTGCAGTCATACAACCTCCTTTCCCTCCTCTGCCCCCAGATCCTCTGCAGCAATTCATGGAAGGACACAGGAAATTGAGATCTCTCTGACAGGCTCCATATAGCCCATCTCTTTATTCCCAGACCCAAACTGACAGGTTACAAAGACAGAAAAGCTCCTTCTCCCTTTGTCCACTTAAAAAAGTGTCTTTTCTAAAAAAATGTCGCTTTTCATTTTACCTATAGAAGAGCTCTGCAACTCGTGCTCTCCTGTAAACCCCAAATCCTGCAGCAGTTTCACTGGAGTTACATTATGTCAACATCTAGAGTTAGCAAGGGAGCTAAGATGGCTGGATAAGCATGTGCAAATGTCTAACAATTCTCCTCTGTATACCAAACAACCCTGTGTTTATTATCTTTATTTGCTGAAAGTTATCATTGTGATTATTACTGCACAAAATCTTGTCCCTGACTAAGGGGTTTGCAAGCTAAGTGAGATGTCCAACTTCCTATTGAGATCCCTACACAGCAGTAGGTCAAAATATACGACTAACTCTTTATTCACAGAAAAATTTTCACTGAATTAAATGGAACTTGATATTGACAGATAGGAGTATAAAAATCAGGTGTGGGATTTAGTCTCACATGCCACATTGTATAAAATAACCTTGGGATGAGGTTATTCCATTGTATTAGTATTATCTGGATTCATTCCTTCGGCAAGGCAGATGCCAAAAAGCATCAGTGTGGTGGTAACTGGAGAATATCCTGTATCTTAATAACCAGGGCAAAAAAACCCAAGAAGATATTTCCCTATATAATTCTGTGGCTATTGCCTAGTTAAATGCAGATCAAACTGGTTTTCATAGCTAGTCTAAAGTGCCTTACTACATACCCAAGTTTAAAATGTTCTGTTTGCAAAGGCACAACCTGAAGAGGGATAACAGCTCATCTAGAAAAGCCTGAGAGCAGTGTGACTGCTTTAACTTGGTGGAAATAGCAACACTATTTCACTTACCTGTCCTATATCTATGGCTGGGTTCAGACTAGTACCAACATCCATAACAATGTCTGTGCGAATGTTCTAAAAGGCAGAAATAAAGAATAAATCATCACAGAACACTGAAACTGGCACACCATGGTCTTGTATGGGGAGGAGTACCCACATTTGGCCAGGGTTCAACAATCTATCTCAGCTCAACTCTTCATACTCACTTTTAATCTGAGTTCATCCCTAAAGTAAATCAAAGGAACTCACTGCAGTTTTCCCCAGAGATCCAATGGACCCAATTTATATTGGTTCCAAGCTGCTAGCATCAGCTGCTAACCAACTAGGTCAGATTCTCATGGGGTTTTATTTTCTTTTTGTCTTTCTTTCTAGAAGTCTTCACTGCTATTTTTAATTATTAACTCAATTCCAGTATGTTTCTGTTCTTTTGTGCTAACACAGTGCTGCTATCTCTTACTTAAGCAAATCCAATAACTTTTGCAATCATTCATTAAGCCTCCTAATATCCCCACAGGGTAGATAATTATCATTTTATTATACTTACGGATTGTTGCACTGTGGAGCAGAGGAGTTAAGAAATTTACTGAAGGTCACACCAGACCAATGACAGAGCTAGGAACAGGCTGACACCCAGTATTTGTTCTAACTCCCTGTGAATGTTTCCTTCACCTAAACACAGAGGGCTGTGTCACTGTTGAACTTCTCACCTTGTGGTCACCTGTCAGGCAATCTATCTCAACCTCAGAGCAAGCAACACCATAACTGAAGTAGTAGAATGGTTTCCCTTCATTCTTTTCAAAGTCGTAGCCAAGGTCAGGAATTCTTGATACAAAGAAAAACAAAACCACATTTCATCCCACGAACAGTCAAAATGAATACAAACACATTGCAATTTATCAAATCCTTATTCACTTTTGTTTCATCCCTTCCATCAAGCCCAAGCAGAAATAAAAAGTGTAAACAACTATAAATAGAAATCTACTGAAGCTGCTCTTGTATTCCAAAACCTGACTGAAACTATGGAACTATTTTAGCCGTCTTTACTTTCCCAGGAATCTCAGGGCTTGTGATGACTATTGTGAACTCATTCCCACCAATCTAGTATCAAATCTTTTGCTTTTATAGTGCAGTTGAACATTTCTTGGAGGTCATTAAATTTCAGAGCATAAAGTTGAACCAGAAACTGGATTAAGCTAAGAACTGATTTTAAGCACAGTTCATGGCAAACTTTGTATCTGAGTACTTTATCTGAATACTGGCTTTTTAAAATACTGACAGTCACTTGGTTAAGAGAAAAACACATTTCAGAGATACAACAGAAATGAGTTCATACTATATTTTAGTCCTACACAGGCTCTTCTCAACACTGTGGGGTTTTTTTTATGTCAACTCCTCTGCCTCAAAGATGATGGATCTCTTCCTTCAGCAGTAAAGCTGACTAAGAAAAGTGCCTCATTTCAGAACTGCAAAGGAACCAGCAAGAGTTTAAAGTGGGAGAACGAAATAGAAAGCACTGGTATCTGCTCATGCCACAACAGACAGTACAACGCTCCAGCCAATTGCCATAAGTAGCTTTGTCCTCAAGGACAATCCCTGCCCCCTTTTTCCCTGCATGACAGTTCTAGTGCAACGCTAAGTCACAAGGCTGACATAGAGCAGAGCCCCAGGCAAAGCTCTGATTTAATTTATAACTCCTCAGACCTAGGTCAGGTAGAGTGAAGTCAGATCTACCTCAGATTTACATGAGATCTGAACTTGTCCCCAAGAGCTGTGCTCCATCAGGAACCAATTCTTCCCAGCCAGGAGAGTCTTAACCTCAGCTTAAGATTTCTAAGTAGGAAAGGGAATGCAGTCCTAAATTAGAGCAGCGACAGGGGAATATGGGCTGTAAATCCTCCCAGAATTTCCCTGGATGCTACCCATGCAATCGAGTAAGAGCTCGAATGAACAGCATGAATATTCACTCACCTATAAAACCCCGTGGCCGACAGGCTAACACAGTTCTCATAGGCGGCTTTAATCTGGCAAAGGGAACAAGAGTTTGAAAACAGGAATTGTCCAACCAGTCCCTGCAAAATAGCTACCCCAAACACATTTCCAGGAGAACATGATTAGAAGGTGTCCAGTGACAGATAGCTGTCATGCTACCCAGCATCAGCAGTGCCAAGAGAAACATCATGATGCAGCTGCTTCCCCAAATAGCCCTGTCAGCAGCTACCAGGGGCAGAACTTGACCATTGGCAGAGGGATAAGACTTGCTCATTTGTTCAACTCTCAGCTACAGGTTAGACTTTCAACCTCAGAGACAAAGGTTAAATTGACAGTCATCTTTACTTCAATGAGGCCAGGGGAAATCCTATCCTGACTTCCAAATCACAAAGTCAAAACTCCTCCCAGGAAGAGAAGAACTTGGATCTGAAAATGGCCTTACAGCACACCAATCTCTTCTTGAAGGTACGGAGATACTGCAGCCAAGTAGCACTACAGGAGGTGAATGTCAGCTCAACAAAGAGTCATCTTTGTCACAGAATCCCTTCACTACAAACCAGGTTTCTTCCTGTCCAAGACTGTAGCCTCACTAGAAAGATATATGTAACCACTGAAGACTTTTATTTGGTCAAGTTTGTCGCAGGCAGGCCCCAGGATCTGGAAAAATCTCATTATTAAGGTCATAACTGATGTTTTGGGGATGACCTCTTGCAAGCTTTGGTTACTTCCCCTGCCAGGTTTCTGTGTCACTGTCTTTGCTCAAATCTTTGCTAGCCAGATGCAGAAGGCCTGGAGGAAATACCTGCAAACAGGGTTTGCCAATTAAAACAACCGCTGACAATGCCCACTTGTCTCGCGACAGTTACAAACAGCTTACCCAGTCTTCCCAGGATCCTTTGGGATTAGACTGTTTGATTGGCTCAAGTCTTTTTAAGATAGTCTGACATGCATTCTAGAAACAGAGAGAAGCAATATTTTAAGATTTGAAAAGTCAGCTTGTAGTATTAAGAGCTTCAAAGAACCTTTGGTTTAAATCAATATTGCCTTTAGGACTTTGGCATATCATAAAAAGGAACAAAGTTCACTAACAGATGTCTTTCTATATAGGAAGAAATGTCGACTGAAAAGGATTTTAAAGCAGATTGGCTGTGCTGATAGCAGAAGGGAAACCCAAATACATCACAGAACTTTCTGGACCGTGACAGAAAATATCAGAAGTCCACCCATTTATACAGTAACTTTATCTGTACCAAGTCATAGCAGGACACCTTAGCATATCTAGCGAGATGATCCCAGAACACTGAAAAAAATATTCTTGCCAAAATTCAACCTAGTAAGACAAGATGTGCAGAGAATAAAAACAGTCTGTTTTTTCTTTACAGTTACACTTCCTCTTTTTTAAACCTGAGAACAACCAGTACTAAATTCCTCTTTTCAATGAAAAACTCACATACCCTTCAAATATATATGCAATGGTAACTCTACCATGTCAGAGACAATCATGACCACACCATTGCTACAGAAGGATGTTTGCTCTGCATCAACACTTAGAGGTCTTTGTTTGTGGAACACATCCCACAGATCATCTGCCATTAATATCTGCAGCACAATATATTTGTTATAGATAAGGTCGCATTAATTACTAACTGGCTACCTGTTTAAATAGATACTTTGTTCTGTTCATTTTGAGTAATCACAAACACTCCATTTCAGAACTACAAAAGGACTGAAGGAGAGTTTTGAATAACTTGGGGGAAAAAAAAAATAAAAGGTAATTCACCATCTAGCACCACTGGTAGTTATAGCATGTAAAGAAGTTATGAAGTATCCTTAGCCTGGAATTGCCTTTTGATAGTTACATTTTCCTTAAGCAATAGATAAATACACATCAAGTTTTCATGTTCTGGAATCCTAGCCCATAACCCACTAGTTTAAATAACTCAATTTCCGTACGTGGACAGCCATTCCATTGATGTCTGCGCTGACAGATGCGGCTGTTGGGGAGGTATTTGGGACAGTGTTTGTGCTGGTCTCACTGATGTAAATTTTGGAGGTGGGGATGCCAAGTGACCTGCTAGCAACCTGCAGAGCAAAGGTAAGCAATTGGTTACACACGAGAATTGTCATTCATTACACTGCTAGGATCCACACTGCAGCCTCTACCCTCTCCCACCCTAAATTTCATTTTTCTTGAAGACTCAGTTGATTTGGTAGGGCTAGCCAGAACATTCTTCAGTTTGCCCTTCACAGACAGAATGCGTGGAAGCACATACACTTTTGCCACAATAACAGACATTCACTTCACTATTGTGAGATTAAATTCTTCTCTCAACAGTTACAAGAATCAGAGGATAAAGAGCCCTATTATATTTCCATTTCATTTCCCTGCTGAAGCAATGTTGCTCCCTTAAGCCTTTTTAACTACAAAGGCATTAGCATATGCAGATAAATATGTTTGCAACACAACTAATTTTTGTATAAAGTATATGTAAACTGTAGTTTCATGGGATGAAATTAAATTGCCAGAAGCTAGATTGTAAGCATAACCTGCATTATCTACATAATAAGCATTAAAACAAAGAAGAAGCTGATTTTCATACTCAATTGTGATAATACTCTGGAAATCTAACACTGCTGCTGAAACAATTAAGAGGAATTAGTCATGATTTGTTACCGTACACATGCACAGAGAGGCAGTGTCAAGCTGTCTGAAGCAATACTATAGAGTGAGTAATATTCTTGAGAAGATGTCTCATTTGGTTAAGTCCAAACTTATTATTACCTGAATCATTTTGGTGTGAAGTCCTTGACCCATCTCAGTCCCTCCATGTGTAAGTAACACAGAGCCATCTGTATACACATGGACCAGAGCTCCAGCCTACAAAAGGGAACATTAATCCAAGATTCAGCATAAATGAACTAGTGAAGCACTTCGCAGATTTCAGTTACAAACTACTGAGAGAATTAATTTGGAGCAAGATCTATGTTGTTCTTTGGTGTAATTAAAGCCACTAGTTTACACTCAAGGTGAGTTTGGTTGAATCTCACCAACTCACTAGGAGTTCCAATGACATAACAAACCTCAGTCAGTATTTTCAGCTCAGAAAGCAGGTGAAGTAACCCAAACCTGTCCCTGTGAAACAGAGATACACCCTTCACCTGAACTTGGTAACACCACTGACAGTCTGACAAGTCAAGTCAGTGACAAGAACAGTGTTCTGACTATTGGGGAAGCGAGAATAGGCAGGGAAATTGACATAATGCAATACCATGGAAACACAGCTGCATTGTGGTGTCTTTTGGACAGTATAAAGTGTTAATTCTTGTGTTGCTCATTTTGATTTGTAAAATGTGTGCTCTTTCCTAACTAATTTAATAGTTCTCCAAAAAGCTCCAGTTTGGTACAAAGCCCTGGGGGAGGCAGCATAAATCTAGCTTCTCTCTTGAAAAGATAAATAACACTTACAGACCTGATTCAGAAATGGGACAGTGAAACTGATGCCAAATTTGGTGGGAATGATGCACATTCCTCTCTTCTTCCAGCGATTCTGCCTACAAGGAAAGAACATTATTCATATACTCACGAGGCTTTTGTCACAACTCAGTACTATGCTTCCCTCTGACAGCTTGGGAATCAAAGCAGAAATTAAATGCCTAAATGCAATATAGATTGAGTTAATCCGTAATTTTTATGAAAGATTGGCTTTGTTTATGGGTCCCAACAAGAAGAAATCTGAAATGAAGATTTCTCCCCTAGACATTACAGAAGAAATTGTCTGGACAATTAACTATTCAGTTGTATATCCAAGCCAACTAAAAAAAGACAGTGGAAAGCCTAAACAAATTGCCTTGATCACCATTTGAAAAGCCTAGCTGGACTTAAACCCCTCTCCTTTACTACATTTACCTTACAAAATCATGTCATGGTAGGTCTGTTTCTTGCTTTATTTAAGCTGCCAGCAAACTGATAGAGGTTTCTTCCCACAGTGAGCATGAACAAATTTCAAAAAGAGACATTTTCAGAAGTTACTCTGCAAATATAAGGTCTGACTTCATATCACCCAAGTTACTAAGAGAACTTAGAAGTCAGTAGGCAAAAGATGAAACCAGTAACAAGATAGCTCCAGAACACCTACTTGTTGAATTCTTCAATTAGTTTCTTCCTGGCATGATAGCTGGAGCTTGACAAACATTCATCCCAGCACCTTCTTAGAGTAAATCCCTCCAGCTTTTGGTTAAAATGAGTCAGGTCTCCTTCATTATAAAGATTGAGCTTCCGCACCTTCCCAAAGAGATATATAAAGGACATGCCAAGTTTAATTCCTCAGACTAGGTCTTTTTAATGGATGACATAAAAAGCATGTTGGTTCCTAGTTTTATTCCTCTGCACACTCTACAGAACAATAGAACAGACAGACAAATATCTGTTTATGGGGAAATGGGGCTAAGACATAAAGGCTTTTCAGGACAGATTGGGACTTGCAAATTTTGCTAGCAAATTGTTAGTAACCTAGTGCTTTTGGAATTTTTTTTTTAATATCTACCCTTAAAGCAGGTGTTACATAACTGAGGCTACTGAGGGAATTTAATGAAACATAAGATAATCCATGCTATAATGTAGCTTTCACACAGAAAGTCTAAAATCCTGCTAAGGCCTTAGCAAAAATGAAGCAAAAGTTCTTCTGCTTAATAATTTTCCATGGTTTTGTCCAGTTCTCAAAGCTTATGCAAAGGCACCACCACAATGAAGTGTGTCAGTGGATCTGTACCTCCTCAGGTGGCAGGCCACACTTCCTAGCAAGGTCACTCATCCAGCACTCAGCGATCATCATTCCTTGGGGCCCTCCAAAGCCACGGAAGGCTGTGTTGGAAGACAAGTTGGTCTTGCAAACAATGCCCACGCTGCTGACATTGGGGATGTTGTAGGAGTTATCCAGGTGTAACAGGGCTCTGTCCATAACCTGGTGAAGACAAAGAACGGGAGTGGATACTTTTCACATGAATCACATGACAGACTTCTCACTAGTTGGCAAAGCCAGGCTGGAAAGCTCTGAAGCTAATTTAAAACAACCACCACTTTCTCTTGCAGATCTGCAGTCAACACAGTTGGATGAGCACTAAGGTACAGTCAGTGATCCCTCCCATTTGCAATGGAGTGTTCAAGCAGTGTCCTCCTGAACAACAGAACAATAAGCACACTTCTCTGTTGACGCTTAGGACCCTGGCACAGATTGAGCTTCAAAGTCCTTTGTTGGCCCTGGGCTGATGCTGAGCCAAACAGCTACTATAAATGCCATTACCCACCTGGAAGAACTAGAATCTTCTTTTAATTATATTGAGTAACCTGTTAGTGGAAAAGAAATCTTGCTGATATCAAGTGACTCAGTAGCTGGGCTATGGCAGTAAGGGCAACTATATGAAATAAGGATTTTCAATAGCTACATCTAAATGGCAAGATTTGAGATCTTGGACCACTATTTGTTCAAACTGGGAAAGGGCCAGAGCTTCTTTCTGGTTTGTGTTCCCATATTTCCTTTCCAGCAGCAGCACAGAGAGAAGATAATGCACACCCCAACCTTATTTCAACATGGAGTTCTTGCTAGTGCCCTGATTCAGACACAGACAAAAAGACCATTCACATAGATGTACGCTCGACCAAGCTCTTATTTTATACAGAGACACTTGCCTGCCATTCTGCTTTGCACAGAACCAACCACATCACTAGCATCAAATGTGGCTTTGTTAGAGAGCTCTGGCAGTTCTCTCCCACTGAAATGGATTTAATTTTTGCAGAAAATTATCAAAGACTCAGTGGAGTAGAGAAAGGGAGCTAGAATAAACATGAGTGACATGAGACTATTGGGTTGGTCGCACACATGACAGAAAAGGAGAGGTTTTTTACTCATCAGCATAAATATTCTTGGAGACAAACTCAGAACTCAGGCCCATTCTTGTTCTTAGTGCTTGTGAACCCAGTGTTAGCTTTAGCCAGTCCTTAACAAGTTGATTTAGTTGATTTAGGCACTCTGCCCTGATCAGCCTATTGACTTGGATGTTTCTTAATCCAAGGAACTAGCTTTCCCCAAAGCTGGGGAACTATCAGTCATCTTGCATTGCACAAGAAATTTCCCATCGCAGCCCTTTGTAATGCAAAACAAATTTTCTTGGCCCTTTTGCCTAATCCAAGTTATTACAGCATCAATAAGAATCATGTGGCACATGCCAAGGCAGGTCAATTGGCTCAAAAAACCTAGCAAGGTCTGTTTTCAGTCATGCCAGAGAGCAGGATACGCAAGCAATGCTGTAGACAACAAATCTCTGAAGTCAGAGCAAAAGGTTGCACAGGGAAAAGTCTTCTACCTAGTTAGCCATCAAAAAAATTTTACTTACACCGTAAGAGAGGTCTACAGAGTTGCCCCCATTGCTGTAGTATGACACCTCCAGACTCTTGACTTTCCCATTCTTCATGAAACCAACCTGTCAAGAGAGCCTCCTCAGTAATCCGTTTTCTACCAAATGTTCTTTTTCATGCTTCCCTCCAAAAACCGTATGGACCTCATGCAGGGAAAAGGTTGACTGTCCTCTGCTGCAGCATAGGACAAGCACAGGCAGCAACTGAGGAAACTTCCCAGTAAAAGATCCATGTATGCATCTTAATCTTGCTCTAGAAAACTGTAAAATAAGTGCTGGCCACTTGCCACAGACACGCCTTCCTTAACAGGTTTCTGCTTTGAAAAGCAAAAGCAGTTGGATGGGGACTGAAGATGAAAGGAAGTTCACAAAACACAGTAGCACAATACTGCAAACAAATGAGGGAGCACTAAGAGCAATGATTGTCAACAGGGCAAAGTCTTGGTTGCAAGGAAGGAGGAAGTATTTATGCTGAAGTGACAAGAGGGGAACCACCTGAGCCAAAAGAACTTCTGCAGGATTGTAACGGGGAAAAACGCTATAACCCAGCTGACCTGACCCATCTGCAGCAGGGGAGATCAGCAGTAAAACAACCAGAGCAGCCATTTTTTCATAGCATCTTACTACTCTCTGATGTTGCAGGTGGTAACATTGAGAGAACACGCATTCATTTTGTATGTATGCATACCTTGTACCTTCCCAGGAAAGGATGTCTCCCACCACTTATCAGCATGTCCTCATCTCGATCTAGCATGCACCTTACTGGGCGCCCAGTTCTGTTAAAGGAGACAGTTATCAGGTAGAGCCTGAAATGCACAACACAGTTCCTACAGAGCAACACTCTCCTTTTTTAGTAAGCATTGTCTTCCCAGAGTGGCAATAGGGAGTTAGGGGCAAACTGCTTGATTTATATATCTTCCTCTTATGAAAATAGCAAGACTGAGTTTAAAAAAAAATAAAAAAATTAAAAATTAAGATCTTAGAAGTTGGAAACTTTTCATGAAAACTCTTGTGGAGACTCTGATATTACAAAGAAGGACAGTTTCTTACAGAGACAGATGCTAATAACTGACCAGTCACTGTTTTCCAGACTATTTCTCAAGGCACTCTCTTGGCTTTGCAAGAGAGAATGCCATATGAATTATATAATAATGCTAAATAAAGTACTAACTAGCCTTCAATTTGACCTTGTTTTTATTTGCTTATCTATTATTCAAGGAAGAAAGAAGGAGTTGCTCTCCATTTTCTAACAATTCTGCCTTCCCAGTGCATCTCTTTAGGTTGTAAAAATATCTAGGGAAGGTCATAGATATTATTTCATAACCTTTGGGATATAAAATAGTGGTTTGGCTGGCAGAGATAAAGGAAATTTAAAAATGCACATGTATTACTGATTAATTAGAGAAAGCAGATGGTTTGCTCAGAACAGGAAAAATAAAGCTGATTTAAGTACAGGAGCTTCATTTTGGCTGTTCTCTTCCAAAGGTATTTTATCAAACTGCTCTGTGTTGCAAGACCCACCTAGCATTGCCAGTAGAGTGCATCCCCACCTACAAGGGCAGCATTGGGAAGAG
>NW_010307126.1:32215-87512 GCF_000700745.2 Antrostomus carolinensis
TCTCAGAGATCATGACCACTCACAACCACAACAACTTGCACAGTTAAAGATGAACCCATATCAAAATTCCAGAAACCAGAAGTGCATTCCAATCTACACTTCACAAATGCTTACAAGTCAAGGTTCATTCCCTGATCTTTTAGGGGTTTGAAAAGTGTGGGTTTCTCTTCAGTGGCCTGCCACCCTTTCTACTGAAAAATCCAAAGAAAGAGTTTGCAGAAGAGCAGAGAAACAACGGCACAAGGCTGGTGTAGTAGAGTTTTGAGCAAGGGAGAGACTCATACCTCTATTATACAAAACAGGCATGGCTAGTGCTGGATATTGAAAGGGTTCAGGGTGAAGTGAAGGGGAGAGGCAGATAATTTGAGATCTAGGCATTTTCAGAGAGCAGCAAAGGAACAGCAGAGTAAGGGGCTTTCCCCTCTTTCCTATTAAAAACTGATATTCACAGATAAGCTTAGCCTCTCTGAGAAGGTTCAATTCTCCCTACCAGCTAAAGAGCCCATTTGACACCTCCTTTGGGAAATCCCAGGCTTGCTATAAGCTGTACAGTAACAAGACATGAAGAGTCTTGAAAGTGCTCCAATGCAAATGGTGCTCCAGAAAGAGGCAGGCTGGGACAGTCTGAAAGGAAAAAGCCCTGTTCCCCACACCCCAACTTACTTGAAGGCTGCAACAGCCACTGCAGTTGTCAAGATGGTATTCCTAGTCTCTTTTCCTCCAAATCCTCCTCCCATTCTTTTCACTCTAACCACAATCCGATTTGAAGGGACTCCCAGTGCATTAGCAGCAAGCTCCTAAAGAAAAACAGAACAGCGGAACATCTACAGAGCTGAGCTGTTGTTTAGAACTGACACCAACACATTGCCTTTCTGCAGCCATTGCAACAGTGCAAATGTTTTGATGCAATTGGAACCATTAAGCCCAGTACTTAATCTCTGAGGTGGGAAGGCACACAGTGCTTCAGCAGACAGCACCAGATTCAGTAAGAGACTGACAAGAGATGAAATTACCAAGACATACGTCTCATTTAGCACAGGGTTTGATGTCCACACTGCTCTCTCCATTCTCCTCACTCTATTATAAGACTTCTGGACAGTCTTGATGAGTCAGTAAACAGGCCAAAGACACCCAACAGTGCCAGTAGCCGACCTCACAAGATGGCAGAGTTGGTATATATGGCCATTGTTTACACCATCTCTCTTTTGGACACGTCGTCATTCAACAGCCATGCCTACTGCCCAGCTGGCACCCTCTCCAGAAAGGGTTAAGTATGTAATCCCTGGCAACAAAGATGTGCTGCCAACAGAAACATCTCTGTCACCTGGAAGCAGATTCAGGACACCAGAAGGATCAATATGGACTTCAGATTCCATATCCAACTCTAAGCCCACGTGGATTTTTTATTCAAGACGAGCTAGAACCAACTGTAAAACAACATTTTAGCTAGTCTGAAACTGAGAAACAAATGTCTTTTAGGTAGCAGGTCAATGAGACAGTACCTGCGTCTTCATTAGGTTTTGGGTCGACACAAAGAGCTCCATCTCACCATCTTCTCCCTTTGGCACAGCAACAGTGGAGTGAGTTTCCAGATAGAAGTGCTCCTGCCCACCAAGGTACATCTCTCCTAGAAGATGGAACGAAATGCCCCAGAGACGGTGTTAGCCCCAGTGTCCCTGGTGTTATAACAAGTCTCCCATCATGCGCTGCCTGCAAGCTACTGTCCTTTTGACACGTGTTAAATGACAATCCTTTGCATTGCCTAGGACTGGATACTCCTAGCTCTAAAACTGACTCTAAAAAACAAAACAAAAAAACCCCAGACACACAACCCCTCCACTTTCTAGAAATCTTCAGTCCAAAACACAAGTGGCTGGTATTTCAAAAGTAAAGCTGCACACCATGCCATTGACCCAGCATCCCTTAAGATGCAGTGTTTGGTGCCTTTCAGAGTGCCCTGGTAACACCACTGAGATGAAGGATAAAAATAAATCAAGTATATTCTATCTGAGTAGATCAAATACAAGGTTACAGACTTTGAAACAGGGGAACAAAAATAGAAAGCCAAAATACCTTAAGATGATGTAACTGGGAACCAACTCTGTCACTGCGTGTGGCTCTTTCTCAGTACATCTTACCTGGCTAAGTGCTAAGGGTGCAATTTCCAGTCATGCTACACATTATTAAATGTCAGAATTGACCTCCTTTCTCAGTCATGGCCCTAGTCTATTCAGCTGCCATGAAAATTAATATTCAGAGCAGTTCTCAAAATCCTGTTCCTCTCTTCCCTTTATTCAACTCAGCAACAACAAAACAGCTGCCTTCATTAGGTACAGCAGTGAGAAATGCGTATTTGTGTGAGACAATGCCTACCTGGTATGTAATAGAGGCCTTTCTCTTGTCTCCTGGCATTCACACAGTATTGCAGACTTTTAAATAATCTATTCTATCTCAGAAGAATTTCTGCCTTGCCTGGCATGGTGTTTTCATTTTGTGTAGTATAGCACACTAAGAAACAGTTGACAACAGCTTGTGACACCTTTGAAGTGCCAGCAGCAATTGGTGACTGCAGAGGAAAGTCTCAGCAACACATACCAAAACACAAGTCACAGAGCTGGAAATGGATGTTTCAATGAAATAACTCCCCTCTTCCCCCAGAGGGGGAGGTAAGGGGGCATGTTTCTCTATTCTTGGAGAATAATCCCTTCATACCAGACTTTGTGTCTCTAATCCATTTGGCTTCCCTCTCATATCTGTAAGAGGGATACAACAACCTCTTATCGCTAAATACGTAGCTCTCCAAAGGTCTGACGTCCAAGACTCTTCCTCTCAGGAGCTGATACGTACACCAAGCAATGACATGGGTCTAACAGAGTATTCCAGTTCACAGCTCTGGCACTCTCCCCTCCTAACTCATAGATATTTTAAACACTGCTTGATAATTGCTATGTTTACCCATGTCTCTACAAGCTGCTTGGCAGACTCCAACTGAATGAAACCAAGAAGCACAGCAAAAAAACCCCATCCTCAAAGGCAGACCAACAATCAATGCCGAGAAAGTGTTACAGGGCAATTCCATGTTCTCCATGATACTTACATCCACCAATGTTTGTGGATCAGGTTTTCAGACACATGTATGTCCCATTTGCATAAGATACAGTCATATACCAGGTTACAAGAAATTGACTGTCTATAAGATTCAGACCAGGCTATGTCTGGACAGGGAAAAGCTCCTATATGGATATGTTTCAGGAAAAAAAAATCCATTTGTAGAATATTTCCTTAAGAAAAATGTGTCCTTACATTGGAAGAGTGTTTCCAGGGGCACAGCTGGAAGCAGCCAAGTTTGTTTAAAACTGAAATTAAATGTTTCACAAGCTATTTGTATATAAACAGTTAGTTGAAACTTAATATGAAATTAATTTAGCCCCGTAAGCCTTCCTTCACAAGTTCAGTATCATATGCATAAAAAGGAGGTTGATAGTTTGACTTCTTTTGTCACAAACTATCCTATTTTAAAAGAAGCATTAATTCTTAGTCTCACCTTCCAAAATGTGATCAGACTCCTCAAATCCTTTCTTCACGTCTCCCTTCTTAATCCTCTTTATAGACTTAAAAAAGGATTGTTTCTCAATAGCTTCCTAGGAAACATAATGACACAATGAAATTTTTGTGGAAGTGGAATGAAAACAAAGCTTCCTCTGACTGAAGGAGAAATATCTGAGATAAAAAGCACAAGAACTTATCAAGCACCAACTATGGTAATAGCCAAGTGACTTGACTTAAAGCAGTAAAAAAATAATTTTTGGGAAGGCAGCCATTTCACAATAAGCACTATAATTGGACAATCGTAGCTTTCTCCTTGTGACCCGTTTTACATTACGGACCCAGAACCTCAAGGTCTGTAGCCACCAGAGCTATGACTTACAAGATACATTAACTATAGTCTGTGGCCTAGAAGGCAGAAAAAGAAGAGAGATAAAAGGAGAAACAATCTCAGACAGGATGAGAACTTAATTAGTTCACTTCTGAGCTAACATACAATAAACTCTCGGGGAAATTTTACAACCATATTTCACTTTTGCCAAAACTGAAACTTTCCATAATAAAAATAAATAAACAAACAAACAAACCACAACACAATGATCAACAACAACAAAAAATAATCAGCACATTTTTGGCTCCACTCTCATCTTCTCTGGTTGAATAAACAACTAGAAGCCTCGGAAAAGGAAAAGTTCTCACATGCTGTTTGTGAACTCAAAAATCATTCAAATCAAAACTTCTGACCATAGATGACAGTGCCAAAGCCTGCAATGCACAGACTCTTTGTATTGGCATGAATACAATTCACATTACAAAACACATTATGAAATATTGACCATTGCAAAAATTTAATTAGAATCTCCCGGTTCTAACCTTTCCCCAATAAGAATGTCTTCATACATTTTTCTCTAATTTCTAAATGTGAATACCATGTTAGGTATTATAATTTACTTTTACTCTCACATAAGGAAATCTTGTTAACAAGCCATCTTGTTAAAAAAAAAAAAGCATGATGTGATCACAAACTGTTGACATTCATTTCTTCAGCTTTGAGAAAAGCCACTTAAGGCTCTGTCCACAGAGCAGACTGAACACCAGAAAATTAATTTCATCAGCTCTAGAATCTAGACAAGTGGTCTGCAGAAATCTCAGAGAAGCAGTGCAGTGACAGAGCTAGAAGAGACATTTTCACACCCTCCTACTGAATTTTATAAATCAGAGAAGGAAGAATGAATGAATACCACTCAAACCAGCAGAGTTATACCAGAAAATCTTGAAAGCAAGCATCTGTGGGTAAGAATGTAACTGGCAGTAACCTTGTTAATTTTAACAAGTTTGTGCTGAGCACAATATATCTGCCACTGTTCAGTTGTTATAGTTTTAAATAACACAGAACAAGTTAATGTACTCCCAGTACCACAAAGGTGTGTCCTCTTTATATTTAAATATACAAGTTAATCCTTCTATCCATATCCTGCTGCACCCACATAAACAAACAAAACATGCAGCTAAATAACCACATGTGCGAGAACAAAAGTTAGACATCAGGGCATCCCAAGCTAACTGCAGAAGCAGCTCTGAGCTGTCTTACCTGAATGGTAACAACAGGTTTGAGCTCTTCATACTTAATCTTCACAGCTTTAGCTGCTCTTCTGGAATGTTCTTGTGTGTCTGCAAGAACTGCACCGATGATATGACCAACACAAGTGACCTACAGGCAAGATTAGGACCCACCATAATTTGGTGTACATAAATGCAGTAAATGAAAGGCTCATGATAATTCTCCATCTATTCTTTTGGTGCAATTTTTTGTCTCTTTGGACCAGACTATTTAAAACCGGTCAAGTAAAACCTATCACAACCAACTTCAGACAGTATCCAAGTGAGCCTGTCCCACGGGCCTGCAGTTTAGAGGAGAATTGTAGAGATACACGGAGGAGGGCACAGGGCAAGGGGACTCAAGCATCACTGAATTTGGCACCAAGATTTCTACTGACCCCAGTGCAGTCAGGATTGATTTCTGTATATGGTAGAGGATTTAACTGGACAATATCAGAAATCTTATCTCCTGAGCAGCGTGATTGAAAAGGGCTATTTTTAACAACATACCAAGTCCTCGGCAAAGACAGTCTCATCATTAGCAATGCCAGTGATGTTACTGCCAGGAACATCCTTGGCGGAGACAAAACACACAAACCCAGGAACACTCTGAGCTTCAGATGCATCTATAGAACTAAAGAAAGAAAGGAGGAGAAGCAACTTTATCATTTCTGATTTTTCTTTCTGTAAGTGCTTATTTGTAATAATACATTTTCAGGCCTGATTCCTTGAAGTCTGGCTATGCAGAAAAGGAGGAGTTTGTCACATGAATATCAAGCAAGACCAAGGCAGAAAGGGCAACATATTAGACTAAAATAATTTGGAATCTGTATTATAATCTGAATCCTGACTGTGAGTCTGATTACCAGCCTGCTTCTTTGGACTATACCGTACCATACATCTTTTCCCTAAGACACACCTGAACTCGATCCAGTCACCCCATGTACTAAAGATCCCTTGACACCCTTTACCAAAGACAGATTGGTGTTAGTGATGGTAAGTCTCCACTGTCTTCTCAGCTCCTATGATTCTGTGAGGGCCAGATTCCTCCCTGTCTATTGATAAAAATTGAATTTTACTGCAGACACATGCCATCTATTGTGAGCTCATCTCTAGAGAAAAAAAAAAATATGGCTGTGAGTTGGGAAGAAGTTCTTGACTATAAATCACATGGAACCTCTAGGGTATTTGAAAGGACGCAAAAGAAATAATCCTCCAAAAGACAAAGAGCTTCATGAAAGGCTTAATTTGGTAATCACCAAAACAGTTATCTAACCAAAATGCTTGTCTGCTTGAGTCATACACTGATTTAAAAATAAGTAACAAGCAGGACAGAAAGTAACTAGAAAATTACAATGTAATTTAATTTTTATATGGAGTATTTAATTTAAAAATATATTACAAAAGATTTTCGAACTCCTTTTGCAATATTTTGTACACTGGCTCCGTAACTGGCTTGCTTTACAAGGGAACTGTTGCAAATAGAAAAGTTGTGGCTTTGTTTCTCCTAACTGAATGATTTATTGTCTTCTGTAAATTGCTGCAATTTTTTCAGCATGCTTGTTTAGACTCCTGAAACTCTGATACAAACTGTGCCTGAAAGTAGCTGTTTACACATCCCAGTGAGCTACCGACTTTTTTAAAAAGACATTAAATATATGAATGAACTTTCCCACATGAACTCTTAGACAGCAGGAACTGAAAACAATGCTATATTTCTTTGGAAAGTTCACTTTCCTGTGCTTCTGAAGTAATGCCTCAGAAAGAATCCCCTGTTTCCCTTAGTTAGAAACAGAAAGGCGGATGATTTCTAATTTACACTTGGTGGTCAAAATCTGACTTGAGTGAAGTGGAAATTTTCAGAGCCAATATTTTGACTGACAAAATAATAGGCTGAGATACTTCTGTCACTTAATGAAATATTCTACCACTTCCTCTACAGAACAACACAGGCTTACAACTTGAAACGTGAATGTGAAACACAAATGCCAGAGAACATGTGCAGCAGCCTCTAGAAAATACCGCTTGTGTGGTCACATGCATAGATCTGATGCTTTCTCTATTGCCTCATCTGCACTGGTAGTAGTAACAGTGCTTATGTGTTTGCAGCACTCACCAATGACCACATTGCAACACCTAAGATTTAACAATGATGACAGGGCAATTTCTTTCACAACCAACATGCTGCCCATCCCGTATTAGACCACTGTGGGAAACCTCTGGGCAGGAAGCCTAAATAAGCAGGAAGTATTGCCTAAGGAATAAACAGCACATCGCAAGGCTATTGAGGATGACACAAGGCAACGTAACACAGTGTCCCACAATAAAGCACTTGAGGGCAGATGAAAGCCTGCAGAGTAGCACCACAACGTAGCAATTAGGGATTGTGGGGGGGCTGTCAGTCCCACAATATAACAGCATTAAAACTCATATGAGAATGTGGATGGCATTACCTGCCAGGATAGGTTTTTTAGAGTTAGTCACTCTGGTTATAAATTATACACCAGTCATGCTCTGCATGAACAAGTTTTCAGAGACAGCTGCACTTCCAAATACTGATCTATCCACCTTGCTGTAGCCAAGCACAAACACCTCTACTTCCAATAGCTGAAGCTAACTCTGTTTTGCAGAGGGCTTGATCGTGGTCAGTGCAAGCAAGTATTGTGCAAAGCAAAAAGCCAGAAGACTACACACACAGTCGACTACACACCAGAGGAAGTGCTGTGGTGGAAGTACATGTTACAATCTAAATTTTTAGGCAAACAGGAAAGGGCATGTTCAAGCTGCAGGCTCTGGTCATTACATCTTCTCAGATATTGTGGTGCTCTCCTACCCTGCTCCTTTTTAATTCTGCATGCTTGAGTATAAGAAATGGGACATACAAGAAAGCTGCCTAGGGCTGAGGACTTTGTGCTCCAGCAAAGCTCCGAGTTTGGTGTTAATTCCCTCAATTCCCACTGACACAGACTTGTAAGGCAGCTGTAACAGATACAGCTCACATCCATGTAACAGTATGCAATGGAGTTCCCACTAATGCAAAAACATTTCCCTCAACCACAACTTGACAGGTCAATGTTTTCTAAAGCCACCTGGCACTGGATGCTTCCAACGTCTGAACTCAGAAGCAACACTTACAGGATCTTAGCGTGGGCTTTGGTGCTGGTCACCAGCGTCAGATACAGCTCATTCTCATAGTGAGGGATGTCATCACAGTAAACAGCTTCTCCACATGCTTGTTTGGCTGCTGAAACGTGCATCAGGGGCCGACCCACCATATCTTCAACTGCCTGCCCCTTGGGCACTTCCTGGAACAAAACACATACTGACTACTGCTGCTTATGCTGCAGGGGACAGAAGCATTGATGGGAGAGCAAAAGGCAAGGTGAGACATTCTAGTGAGATGGGGAATGGGATGGAGGCTCAGTCCCATGGGAAAGCAAGCTAAACAAGATGGAGCAACTACACAGAGGAGGCTGTAGAGAATGAAGTGAAAAGAACAGGGTTTTTGAAACTGCTGTGGAAGAGAAGGGTCTGATCTGACAGCTTGCATAAAAGGTTCAAGTTCTACAGCTAGCTTCTACTCTCAAAGCTAAAACAGATTGTTAGTGGAGAAATAAGGAAGGAGATGTATCCTGAAGCCCAAGAGATGCAGAGAGACAGGCTGCAACCGTGGAAAGCGGGAGGGCAATTTCAGTTTGGATATAGAGGTGGATGCAGGAGAAAAGTGCTACCCACAGCAATTTTCATGAAGCTGTACACACCAGGAACAGTTTTGGGCAACAACAGGAAAGAACATTGTATCCTAAAGCAAGGAAGGGACTAAGACTCAAATACAAGCCTCTGGAATGGCATTATGTAGATACGTGTATTGTTCATCCTCAGGGAGAAAAAAAAGATAAGAAGCAGATAAGCTACAGAAAGACCCGGGTCTACATCATACAGGTTCTGCTACTTACTTGGAAGAGCTGGGCATTTGCAATGGGATCTTTGTGAAACAGCTCTGTAGCACTGATGTAGTTCGAGGGGACCGGCTCACACAGATTCTTCTGCCAGAGACATATTAAAGAAGAGTCATCTTCCCTGCCAGTAGCCCAAGATATTCTCTGTTCTCCAGTGAAGATAATTCATCTTTCACTGGGTGAAATGCAAACAGGGCTCAGGCTCTGTGCAAAGAACAGCCACAGACCCACAAGAGCAGTCGTAATGTAATGAAGGGGAGAAGTCCAGGAATCCTCCTGTGAACCCACAGCTCAGCATCCTTCCACAGCAAGGCGGGGATGCTACAAGGAAGCAAGTGGGAAGACACACTAGCCACTTTCATGCAGGTAAGGAGTAGAGTAGCTCTGGTACCGATTGCAACAGAGTTTGTTATCAGGTACAACTCCATTTGAATCTGAACTCCTGCCTTCCCCACCAAGACAGCCCAGACAAGTCCTCCTTCCCCAAATCCGCCTTCCCTAGCAGCACTCACAGTGCCATCGTGGTTCTTGCTTAGCTTCTGAAGGACTGTCAGGTAGAACTTGAAGAAGAAGCTGAGCGTGAGTGTGCGTCGGAAATCCACCATCCCACCAGGTGCAGAAGGAGACAGATCCATCTCACCCGCCAGTAAGTGGCAGGCATCCTGCAGCAGCTTCTCATTCCAGTCTCTGCAAGGGAACAAAGGTGACACAGAGCCCTTGCTCAGCCCTAAATATCACCAGGGCAGACTAACTCTTCTGACATGGCAGCCCCACAAGCTCTCAAGCAACAGCCACCTGTTCTATCTCTGTTTATAGTATATATGTCAGCTTTGCCCTCATCTTGGGCTCATGCCACCTTTTCTAAAGATGTGGTAAAGCTATTAAATATAAGGGCACAGATTTCTCAGTCGAGTTGGAAAGAAAATGTAGGTCCTACCCACATCTAGTTTCTGCCCACTTCAACAGATGAGTGAGTTCGGCAAGGAAGTTGAATGAGAGACTGACACGGATCTTTGAGAGTAAGGAGTACTTCAGGAAGCAAGGTATCACACAAAACGCAGACTGCTGAAGAAGTGTAGCTACATTTCTTCCCCTTTCTCCTTCTGTGTACAACCAGAGAGGATTTAGGGTATTTGAACTGCTCCTGCAAAAATCAGCACTGTTCCATTAGATAGTCCTTCCATCACAGAAAAATTCCTACCTGCCAGTGAGCTCCTGGCAAGTTTTTAGTGCCAGGACAGTTGTAGGAGCCATTCCTCCATAACTTAGTTTTATCTCCTCCACTCGGTTAGTGCCATCTTGGAACAGGACTCTCATCCCACAGGTCACAATAGCAATGTCATCCTCTCGACGGGAAGCCTGCTTGAAAGCTGAGAAGTATTCACCCTAGAAGACAGGAAAATATTTCTTCATTCTTTATCTTGGCATGCTTTGGAGTTTAAATATGGACAAGCTGTTAACCTATCTCTACATGGATAAGCTATTCCAGGGAACTGTATCTGGTTGATTCATCTTGCAGGGCCAAATAGGACATGTTTGTTCAGGCAATGCTTTATATTTTCACATGATTCAATAATTAATTCTAATATATTAGATCAGTGTCTATTAGCCAACCTAGGACTGTGTGGGAAATGAGATTTGACAGAGATCTGCTCATACCTGTCACATTTTTTTCCATGCCTTGAGAGGAAGAACCAGGACAGGTTTTGTGCATAAACAAGCTTATTGTTCCTCAGCAACTTTTCCTTTCTCCCAGGCTGCCAACCTGGAAGTCTAATCAGTAAAATTCATATTCTAAACCCCTTCCCTTCTTGCTTTTTCCTAAACCTTAGAACTCTGCAAGAACTGAAATCAGTAATCATGTGTCTCGCAGTTCTAGAGTAGACCAGATTAATTAATAAAAGACAATTTTGGTCTGTTGTTGCAAATACAATTCTCAGTAACTATCCTGAATCCTCTGGTCTCCACAGAGCAAGGAAATTCTTTTAAAAGCACCAGTGACTACTACTCACAAAACTCAGCAGCTCTCCTATGAAGAGTGGCAGTAAATATGAGATTAACAGTCTATCAGTATACGCCAAGTGATGGTGTCACCCTGGAGTCAGAGTCACAAGTTTTTCCCCTTGCCTGTCCTGCAGATTATGACAAATTGCTGTTCAGGCATCCTGCAGGCTAAGAGAGGAATCAGATCTGATGTCTTTGCATGGCCCTTCTGGAGAGTTTTCTGCCAAGTTTCTCCTCTAATAGCTTAGCCAAGTGACTCTGCACAGCACAGCACAGCAGTCTGTTCCATTATTTCTAATCAGAAGTGGGCAGCAATTCTTTCTTTATTGTAAAGAACAATTCTGCTATTGTTAGCAATGAGAACAGTTTCACAAGAGGCCCCTTTTGTGCATCGAGAATTTGTTACTGGAGATACAACTGAAGGGTGTATTTCATTTCCTGAATTCAAGTAATTAGCGGGCAGCCAGCAGATAATAGCAGAGGAACATCAATAGCATCCTCCCAATGAGGACATTCTGTCACTTTGCTTGTTAAAGAAATTAGCTTTCAAAAAGGAGAAAAAGCAGCCTCTTCTCTTACTGCACACTTCAGAGATGTTTTCCAATAATATGACTGCAACAAGAGGGCAATATTTGCCTTCACTCCTCACAAGACACCTTAGTTCTCTTTATACAGAGTCCTGTGGGAGAAAAGGCACTCACTATTTTTCCTCCCTAGGAGTGTAGGTAAAGCAGCCATCACATCAGCTGCCCATGTGTGCCCTACCTCTTGCTTAAACAGAGCATGTCCCTCCCTAAGAGAGAAAGCTCTTAGGTGGTAGTTATTCTCACAGGAAAACCAAGCAACCCTTACTTTCAAGGGCTGCATATTAGGCACCTAGAGTAGTATCCCCTTCCAGACAAGATGCAACACCAGGTAGGAGCACATTAAGAAATCCACAGGTTCTAGAAGATTCATAGGCAATATTCACAATTCCAAAAACATTGTTTCCATGTCATTTTTTTCAGTCCATCACTGTTGAATATAGAGATCAATAATGGATGAAGGTTGGAGGATACTAATTTAAAGGATGAAGTAAGACTTCATGACTGCTTTCTGTCTCTTTAACAGGGCAAAAATTGTGACACTATGACCCTATGATGGCAATATTGAGCAAACAGTAGATTAAGATTGTTTTCCAAAGATAGAAATATATAGGAATTGCATTGTCAGGCTTTTTCTATTTGAAAACGAGTAAATGTCTATGTAACACAGAATACTATTATCCTAAAAATTATGTAGCAGTGACAAAAGTAATAGAGAAAGATATATGCAAGGGAAAGAACAAAACCCTGATGGTCACTAAGTGAATAATAACACAAGTGATGCATAACATTTGTGACCATTACCTGGAACACAAGGAAAGTTTTTATAGTCCAGAAGAGAAAGAGGGCTGTTAAATAAAGGATATGCCCTGTTCTGGGAATGCCTTGTTATATATAAAAAGCTAGGCAGTTTTCTTTTCTGGAATCTCTTTATATTTTATCTTTAATCCAGTGAGCTGTTTCCTTTTCTAAATATTGTCTTTGCTCAGCTGCAATCCCCTTAAAAGTACAGACTCAAAGATCTTTATTCCCTGAATGTCTTACATACCTGACACACGAACTAGCAGGAGAAAAAGGTGTTACCTCCTCTCCCTTAACAACTTCTTTGTGATAAAGCCTTCCCTGCACTCAGTCCTCCTACAGTAACACTGACTCATGTAAACTGCTAATTCTGTTCTTCAGCCAGTCTTACCTTTGTTGTGACAAGTCACATCAATGCAAGATGTAACATCAGTTTTAAACAAATATAAACAAACAAAAAAAATTATTTAGCTGTGTGCTGACACAGCCCTGCTTACAGTTGTCAGGAAATCACAGTTCCAGAAGACTTTGCCTGCCACATGCCAGCACTTTCAGACATCCCCTGAAGAACTTTAGTCTCCCTGACTTCAAGTTTGTGAGCAAAGATCAGCCAAGAAACCATGAAGTAGAGAGTTCAAAAGTTGTTTTAGTTTTTCAGATCAATGAGCTGCATATAACCTAGGGATGAAAACATTGCCCTGCTGGTAAACATTTGTTTGTTTTGTGAAATTGCCATATGACCATCATGTGGATGGAGGAATATGGTGTTTTCCATTGATTACCTCAAGCATGTTTCTTATTTTGACAAAAAGCAATGCTTCCTGCAATTATCACAAGATCAAAGAACAGTCACTCAGAAACAGATGGGAAAACTTCATAAATAAAATAGCTGTGTTTCCTTAACAGTTAGATACAGAAGTTAGAGAGGACAGATAAAGAATTTATTGGTTCTATCCCATAATACGATGGCATTTCAAGTAAGTCTGTTTTCCATTTATAAAGAAAGTGTGTCTTAAACTGTGAATCCTTGCATCTTACAGCCTCAAGCCCTAAAACATAAATACCTTCACAGACAAAAAAATTACAGTCTGATGTTCTCAGCCTTAAAGGGGTGGGGGGAGAGAGTTTTACCTCTTAGACACTCCGAATCAGTTAGGGTTCATGCTGCTATAGAAGAGAAGTGCTCATTGTTCTATTCAAAGGAAGTTTTGCAGGCTCATTTGAAGTTGCAAGCCCATATTGCCAAAATGTCCTAATAATCAGTCCTTGTGGTTTCAGTCTTGCAAGGCAAGGATGCAGAAACTGAACTTCCCTCTTATCTGTACACGCTTTCCCCCATTTCTTTTCCCATTTCACTTCACAGAAATGAAGCAGGAACCTCATGATCCTTCACTTCAGGAACTGCAGCATCTTTGCTGTACTATTTTGCAAACAGAACTTAGACCTCTGGGAATATCACTTTGTCACCTTTCATCATTACCAAATGCACTCAATAAGCTACACACAATAAAGTGAAATTTATATTTCTTGCACTAGAAAGTTTCTTGGGCTTACTGTACTTTATCACGGAGCCCAGCTCCCCTTGCGTGTCAAAAAAGAGTACATTGCTAGATTTTCAGCAAGTATTTTACTTGCTTCCTGGTCCACTTGAGACTACATAATGCATAAGTATTTGGAGGTCAGTCTCTAAGGAAAAGAGTGCCTAACATTGAAAATAACACTCAAATAACATAATTTTATCTCCACAGACATTGAAGTCTTTTCCTGCAAGCTTACCTTCCTGCTGTAGGGGATTTCAACAGAGAGAAGTATCTCTTCAGGCTTAACTATTGTCTTTCTGTATCCAGTGAAAAACTTCTCATCCATTGTGATAGTCCTTTTGCCCTCTGCAGAGCAAGTAGAGATCAATGGCAGATGAATGAATAACTCAGATCAATAAGAGAATAGTATGTGTGAAAGAGCCTTCAGTCTACACAAACCACTCTTGATATGACACCAGTTTTCATTTTTCCACCCTCGTTGACCAAATCAGGAAGGATTTTCTCAGATTTATTTTGGTACTTGTGGAATCTATAATAGCTTCTGCCTACATACAAAGTTTTATGTGCACAGGAAATGTGCACATAAAGATCAAAGAAACCTCCCTCCCCCTTTATCTAATTAAAGCTGAGGCTTCAGGTGAACCAGTTTCCAACACCCCAGTGTAATTCCCTCTTTCCCCTTTCCTTAGCCTGCACACAGACCAGTACAAGAAAAAGTCACTGATCAGAGAGTCCACTTACTTCAAGGAACCTATTGCAAAAAAAAATTCTTCCCAAGAGGAAATACAAATTGAGACATTTGGCTTCTTTAGAGAGAAAAAAACAAACAAACAAACAAAAAAAACCCAGACCAGTTTCAATCTTTATCTGTAAAATCCACAAGGATCAAAGTATGATAGTGACCAGAAACAACTTCATGCCCATTGTTTTTCAAATAGATGTCTTCAATCAGCTCTTCACAAGGATGTGTCTACATACACAGTACCAGAGATTCATTCTGCCACAAAAGTTCAAAATTCTTTAGGAAGCCAACCTTAGGCCTAGCCTTAGGACTTCAGACTCAAAAAGGGCAAAACCCCTGAAGATTCAGACTAAGCTTATTTTATGTAATGTTAACTTCCACTTTCAAGTTCTGACCTGACCTAACAATCCATGGCAGAGGACTGTTGACTATCTCATTCCTCCCATTGCCAGAAGGGAATGTAAGTAACTTACCATTTGATGCCAGAGTCAGCTTGCTTCCACTTGCCATTAACACAGGATTTAAGTCAGAAATTGGGCTTGCTGTCATTATGTTCCCTCCAAGAGCCTAGAGTGATAATATATGCATCAGACAAATATTTAGAAACCTGAAGATACAGCCATAGCACTTGTAATCCTGCATTACTCCAAACACAGTCCACTGGAGGCTAGCTCTGCTTGAGTTTGCTTTGATAAATTATTTTTGCCCACTCAGCAATTTTAAGCCTTGAATGAAGTGGGAAAACATAAAAGCCATGAACTCAGTTGCTGTCCCAGTCAATACTAGTGTTTGCCTGAAACAGTTTTAGGAACAGTCTTTGGGTAATGCATCCGAACTACCCTGTGCTCAAACCATGTACGCTCAACAATGCCAAATTCTATCACTGTAGCTGCAATTAAGGGAAGATCCATTAAAGTATTGAGCATCTTTTCAGTAAGTCAGGAACACACGTTTTTTGGCTGCAATATAAACGTGTGGCACAGTATCTTGTGGAACAAAATTTTGTGTTTGGTAGGCTGGTTCATTGATCTATTTTCTTTTAGTATATGGAATTTGAACACAACAAACCCACCTCTTCTTTCCTTTTAAAATTAGAGGAAATTTGCCAGATCTGATGCATTAACACTACGACTATCACGGTTGTGCTGGCAGAAATCTACACATCTGCTTCTTTTAAGTTTGTCCAGCACTCTAAATAAATTTTTGTCAAGTTAGTCAAATCTCACTACAGTTTCGCCCACTTATCTTGATAAAAATGATGGAAGACCTGGACAACTGTCATGTTTCCCTTGCTTGCCAGACATTTGATATCAGCATAGCACAGACACCAGCTAAGACCTATGTTGCTATCGGTTTCTGGGGTTGGTTTACACATACTAGCTTCTTTGCCTAGAGTTGCAGATGTTCTTGTGTTGAGAATCACAAGGCACACCAACACTGGATGAGGCAGGCCAGCTCCTCAGATTGAGCTTTCAATTCCAGTCCCTGAATGCTCCTGAGTCACTTACGGCAACGTTCCTGATCTGTGGCCCTGCAAACCACCGTAACTGCTCAAGGACAGCCTGGAAGACCTCTGTTTTGTAAGGAGGAAGCTCTGCCACTGTTTTTCTCAGCACCTCCTCTACTGAGCTCAGGGTACAGGCAGCGCCAAAGGTGACCCCTGTAAACAAACAAATGAAAATAACTGTTGTTCTCCCAAATACCAATGTAGAGGAGGATGGTTATATAACCATGTCTACAAAGCTTACATGCCACTGAGTTTAATTAGACAGCAGGGTTTACAGAAGACATACAGTCACACTGGACTATTTTGTATGCACTGCATGTAAACATCACATCCTCAGAGCAAAATTCACCTTTAAATCACAGCTCATGGTGGTACTGCCTCTCACATGGCAGCAACCCACAGCCCTTTTGCCTCAGGATATCATGAATGATGTTGCCCTCCTATGGCTATTAGTTTGTCCTTTGACAAGTGAGCTCCAACTCCTGTCCAGTTTCCACACCTTAAACGTGCTACCAGGCACTGGCCACGTGCACTACGTTGTCCTAATTACTTTTAACTATATGTAAGGTTGACTTGTTTCCACCATGAAGATAAATGCAATACTTAGTCACTTAGACTGTCAAATCCAGCATCTTTTCCCCAGTTACTATTTTTCAAATCTTTCTAAATAAAAAGATTGCCCATTGACACCCATTATTAACCCGGTTAATATACGCAAAACAGTGGGCACCAAACAGATAAAATGTCTATTATACCACCTCCTAGTGAAAGCCCTCTTTGCTTCTCCATTTATTTTTACATATCACTCACTTAATTCCCTGCATGGGAGAGGCACTAATGCATACAGAAAGCAGTTTTTAATCTGGAGGTGGAGTCCCCACTCATTTCACAGGCATTCTGCCTCTTTTTTACTCACCTGTTTCAGTGTGCTGAACAGCATTCATTTCAGAGATCCATGCTGGTGCTATTATCACTGGATACAGCATGTTCTTTAACCTCATCTCAATACCTTAAGGAAAAGTAAATTTCCTACAGTTACACACATGTGACAGAGAGTCTAAGTTAACTGTTTCCCAATGAAACAGCAGCAGGCTGTTAAAGAGTCAGTTCATTGACCATCTATTACACAGATTCTATAAGGTCACAGAGATACCAAACTGAAAGCTGTTTTCCACTAATACCAGAATTTTCTCAGAGGGAAGCTGTAGAGATTCTTTTCTAGGCTTACAGTAACCTCAAATACACTGTTTAGTACTTGCGTAACCTGGCTATTGTTGTACCTAATCCTTCATGAAAAAACAATGAATACAGTGAACCATACCAAGTTTGGGGATTGCCTCCTGAATCAATTGCTCAGGAGATTAGAATTAGTAAATAGGTCTGAACTCTTCCTCAGCACCTATGTTTGCAGAAGTATATATTTTTGGGGAAAAAACACTAAGATTCCAAGTCTTGAGAGTTTACTCACTGAAAAATCTTTTAAAACACAGGTTTCACAACTTAATTCATTTTATTAAGAGGACATTTTACACCGTGCCACTCCTCTCTTCTCAAAATTCCACAAAACTAGCACAAAAGCTCAGATGTCTAGATAAACTTTTTTTTTTCCTAACACAGAAGAGGGAAAAATATTCACTGTGAGATTAATCTACCTGAGAAGAAAATTTGTTCTTACATACAACCTGAAGATTCAACAGCTTTTTAACAGCAATGGCATGAAGGTGGTTTACAAAATACCCCATGGAAAGTTTTTCAACTGCTCATAATGAGCATCACCTCTTCCTCTTACCCACTTCCGTGTTCCCCACAACGAGCTTAGCATTGGGGTACTGGGATTTGAGAGCCACCAGTTCCTTGAGAGTCGTAGGCTGGATCCAAGTCACACGCTCGCCTTTGAAACACAGCTGTTTCTGCTGTTTGTTACTCTGAGTCTGCAAAAGTGAATTCAGATAGTGCTCAGACCCTACATGAAGCCAAGAATCCCTGCTCACATGCTGCCCATGCCTATGCCAAGCTCCATCTCAGTCAAGTTACCAACAGGTGGCTGTGACATCCACCGTCTTGTTGGCAGTTAGCCATCACCCATCCTTCTACTAGCAGTGACAAGTGTCTTTTTCATGCTGACAAAAGTTTTTCCTTCCTGATACTGCCAGGTGCATCTTGCTGCCACATCTCCCTAGAAAGACCTCTGCCAGCAAGCTCCATCTGACCAAAGCTCTGGCACATGCCTGTGGTTCCAGTCATCTAAGAAGTACTGGGTTTTCCACTCTCATCTCACTGCAAAAACGTTAGTCTTTATCACTGCTGAATTTGAGTTACCAGCTGTAAGGCCAGATCCTGGTTTCATTTTTAATTCCTTCATCCAGTGACTGAAGAAAACAGACTAACATGGCTGCATCCCACCAACATCAAATCAACCCTTAGGCAGCAGAACATCTTAGAGAAGAAAACGAGGGGCTCTATCTCAAGCTAAATATATATTATTCTATGGTCTATGACAACCTACTCCTGCTGTAGCTCATGACACATTTTAGGCTGAGTGCAGCAGCAGAACTAACAACTGTATTTCATTTGTTTGTTCCATGTGAAGGAAGCTGTAAACATGCTATGTGCTGGACTAGATTCCTAGCTGGGACACATTTGCTTAGGGGAAAGCTACCCCAAAAAAAAGACAGGAATGAAACATGGAGAGAAACTCATCTCACCTAACTTTTGATGTCAGTGTGAGCCAGCCAACTTCTACTCCTGCTATAATGAGTAGAGAGAAGTTGGCACTTTTGGGAAGTCATGTAGTTGAAACATATTCAGCCACATCCCACAGCTCCTACTTTTCTTCCTACACTATGAAAGGAGCACAGGGTGATTAGCTCAGATACGGCTGCTTTAATATAGAAGTTCACGACTGAGCTAGTAAATTGAAATCTAGATGTCAGAAACTGTTCCATCCCTGAATAAACAGTGAGTTGAAAGGAAGGCAACCAAAGAGCAGACATGTATGGTGAGAAACAGAAAAGCCAGCCAGCTGGGGCAGGCACTTGGCCTGCATATCTCTTAAGCCACCCTGGCTTAAAAGCCTTCCCTTTTATAAAGCAGGGAAGCGCTCTTGCCCATGCATCTCCTTTTATCAGTAGCCATCTTCTGCGCTGCCATTTCCTCAGGGCAGAGACACTGCAGACAGTCAAACTCTGTGCAGAACAACAAAACCAACGAACCACATACTATTTTATTTTGAACTTACCATTAACTCTGGTGGGAAGATTGGCTCCTGGGTAGGGTCCAGTGGCTGGAACTCAGAAGAACTGAACAGGCTGGAGGACATCATTGTCTATGGCAGAGAAAATGCAAATGGCTGGGCAGCAGAGGAGAAAGCTATCCACATACAACCCTAACTCGTTCCTCTTTCCAGTCAAATCCCTATTACTATTTCATGGAACAAAGAATAGCAAAGACAGAAAAAAGATGCTACCTGATCCAGCGTTTCAGGTTCTTCGGACATATTTTTCTAATCACAATGCATGTCTGGTCAGAATCCCGAACACACTAACAGGTTTTTGCCAATCAAAAGTTACATCATTTTCACATCAGCACGTTAAATTACATCAAAGGTACCTTTTCTGCGGTAAAACCAGCATAAAATATAAATTGGTCTAAACTGCTTTGCATAAATACAGCTAAATTAAAAGTACTGGGCTTTGACACAGAACAAACCAGAGCTGAGACTTCAAAACATCAGAAATAGAAGGGAAAAAAAAATATATTTGCGAGGCACCTTACCACATTGTCTTCTTTTCCATTCATGCAACAGCCTGGACCATTGGCTTTTCCTCCACAGCAGTCCCCATTCTGAAGAAACAAACACACTTCAGCTATTCTACACAAAGTCAGACCATTGTTACTTCCACAGGATATATTCCTCCCCTTTCATCAATCCTTGGATCACAGAAATTTGTGGTAACATTTTTCATTAATAAGCCATTTGACAAAAGAACTCCAAGCAGCCTTAAATTGCTGGAGTATTCCACACAACACCGGATGCTTCCTAACAAAGAACCCACAATAATTCACTATAATTTTCTGGCAAATAATTTAAATATATTCTCTCCTTCCTAAATTCATTTTATATTCACACTATTTTATGTCCTAATTTATTGTTTTCATTCCTCCATTGTTTTTACCTCAACTGGTATATAAAATGTGATTAACTTTTTTTTCTCCATATATTCCAGAAGGTTCCAATTGTACAGTTTATTGGAATGGTGATTAAATTACTTCATTCATCATTGGACTGCAAAGTTTGTGAAAGATCATACTGGAGAATTAACTGCTTTTTAGATCTGTTTTCACAGAAAGATGGATCACTTCAATAAACCAGAAGCTGGTAACATATTATTTACATTTGTCATCATGCTATTTAACAAAAGTGTTGGAACTCACAGATTCAGAAGGAACACAACTAGCTCACTATTGTAAAACCTGTGTCATGACAGCTAGTCATGCTAACCAGGATACATGCAGTCGCAGTGTTTCCCAAGAGGCAGACATTCAGACCAGCTCAGATGGCTCTAAATATCTGCACCTCAGTAGAGCCAGAGAGGTGACTAATACATCAAAACTCTAATACTATATCACAAATTGAGGTTATGGCTTTTAAAATTCAGCTTACCATGCTATTTTCCCTCTCACTGCGACAGCATCCAGTGCCATTGGCTACTCTGCCACAGCAATTCAAGTCCTGTGGGGATAAGAACTGTTCTGAGAAAAATGTGCAGATTCCAAGGAAATGAAGTAGACTTGATTCCCTTTTGGGAGAAATTGATCCCACATTTATTACATCCAAAGTAGAAATGGGAGATGGAAGATGCCAAGCAAGTAGGTGTTTCCCTTGCCAACAGAAGACAGTATCCTTCAGTGTGATGGTTAGGTCATGTCCAGTCTACTAAACCAGAACAAGAGGCCTATCAGAACTACTCTGACCATTCAGTCAGTATCTCTGGTCCAGCTGGAGCTGTGAGGAGATACCTAGAGAAGAGGAAAGGGGTCAAGCACTTACAATGCCTAGTACTCTACCAGTATCCAATTGCATTCAGCTCAGGGCACTACCTTACCCAGTGTGGTTTCTGTCACTTCAGTAACCCTCAGTAGCACTCCATCCAAGTACCTGCTCAGTCTCCCATGGAGTCTAAGTTTTTGGTGCCCAGAACACCCTTTGGTGAGTTCTGCAGGTCAGAGACCTGGTATGTGCCAGACCATCTGCCTTTTTTTCATTTTCAACCTAACTCCTACTAGTTTAGCTTCTTGACACCTTGCTCTTGTATTGGAAGAAGTAGCAAACAGCAAATGCCGGTCCACATTCCACCTGACATTCACAATTTTGTAGATCTCTATCAGAGGTCAACACAAAACACTACATGGGCTATGTAGAGCCCCTTCTCCTCCCTGACATCTTTTTTACAGGCTGAAGCATCCCAGCCTACTCAGTGCTTCCTTGTATAGAAGCCAGATTACCACAGATGTGATCCTTATTCCATTTCTTTGAATCTTTTCCTGTTCTGCTATACCCTACCAGAGACGAGAGGACCAGAACTGCAGAGAGTACTCAAGTGTAGGAAGAGCCATGATGCACACAGTGGTATGGCAGTGTCTTCTGTTTTGTTCTCTACTCTTTGAAGTGTTGACTGCCAGTGAGCATTGAACTGATGCTTCCGTGGAACTGTCTACCAAGTTCATCTTGGTAGAGAAACCATGGAACAGGAAGATGACCTGTGTCTGCTCAGCTTCTAATTTTATATGTGATTGCCTTTCACTCTGTAAATTACTTTGTGTTTATTTGCCCTGAATTTTGTATCCCATTCTATTCTCCAGTTTCTCAGGTTCATAAAGTCCTTCTGAAATTCCTCAGAGTCTGTTCCTGTTGTCACTACCTAGACTAACTTGATATCAGTTAACTTACTTTCTCACATTACTCCTCACTCTTTTCTACTTCATTTAGGGATATCTTGAACAGCCTTGCTCCCACCACAGGTCCAAGCAGAATTCCACCAGTGACCTCCCTCCATTTCAAAAATACACCATTTTCTCCTACCTGTCATTTCCTGCCTTTTAACCAATCTTTCATCCATACAGAGATCTTCCCTCTTACCCCATGGCTGCTTATTGTCTTTAAAAGCCTTTGGTGAGACAATGTTGAAAGCCTGTTGGAAATCCAAGTAGACTATATCGACTGGGTTTATCAACCATTTGTAATGGATCTCACTCCTGCTTGTATTCTCTTTTGTTGATCGTAATTCTGGATAATAAAATGAAATTAATGGGCAGCATTCTAAATTCTTTACTTTTGATATTTAATAACAGTGTAGCCCCATACGTGGCTAGTAATCACTGAAGTACCTAATGATCTACTTTTCTTCACAGCCTCCAGCAGTCTTTCAGGAAGAGAGGGACTAGAGAAAACTTAAGGCAAAGCTTTGTACCTCACCCAAACCAGCAGATGAGTTCTGGGTAAGAGCTATACAGCAGTGACTTCAACTTCTTTCCAGAGCTATATCAGCTCTGCAGCTGATCTTTCAAGAGAGCAACTTTCTCATCAGATTCCCCCACAGGATATCCCTATTCATGCACTGTACTTTTACATTTTTTCCACATCAGGGATCATCTGCAAGCTGTATTATGCAGAAATGTTGAGTTTTCCAAATACTTAACAAAAAAGAATTACAGGGTCTGATTACCTGTGATCCAGAAAGGGACCATCAGGCAGATCTTATTAATGTGCTCCACTTCCAGCAACTGGAGCAAGGGAGCCGGTCATCTTGTATCATTCATGTATGAAGCACATACAAAAGGGTCAAGTGTTGGAGCTGGGTTGTTGCAGCATGAATGTTTCCTTCCTCCCCATTTCAGCTCATGGTGTATTATAGTAACAGAGGGAAAGACAGCCAGCCTGCCAGATTTTTTTAAACATTATCTGAAGCCACTTACTTTAGCAAATGTCCTGTATCCTTCCAGAATGGGTCTGTATCCTGTACACCGACACAAGTTCCCTGCATTGCCAGAGCAAAAGGTTAAAGATTTAGCATCATTTGGCTGAGAACTTATCTTCTTTTAGAAGATGTTATTGCTTCTCACAAAAGCTTGTCAAATCTAGATAAAGCTAATGAAAAAACTGTGAGGGGGGAAAAAATCTGTTACCACAATCATATCATCCCTTTTTGTTGAAATTTTAAATCAAAAATAATTTAGGAAAAAATTCAATCCATCTTATTCAGTATTCATTTACCTCAATTGTGAGTCTAACCAGTATACCAAATATCTGGTCTCCTGAATTACAAAGAATTACCATCTCCTGCATCTGATTTTCTCTCAGGTCACTGCCAGAAGCCTGGTAACAGCTCTACCCTCAGCAATAACAGCAGGCTCTCAGATGATGTACACAGCTGGATTCTGCCCCACTCCATCATCCATATTGCTGTCTTGGTCCTTGAGGTTGGTTGGCCCAGATGCTCTGTCACCTCTGCAGGCTTTTGTGACAGTAATGAATAAACAAGGAGATGTGGAAGCTCTTATAAGGCCCCTAGGGATAGGCCATCTTTGTTCTGTGTTAAGCTTAGTGGGGTTCTAATGCAAGACTGAGGCCACTTGCCCCTGCTTCAGGATAAACAACGAGCTTCTGTGAAATTTTCCACAGACAATTTTTGTTCACTTCATAGCACCTGGCCAGTCTCCTAGTGGAAAAGCTTGTTCTTAACCTTGTAACAATCGGCTATCTTTAACAAAACACATTAAACAAAGGTGGACCTCCATCCCATTTGGTGAAGCAAATGTAATGAAAGAATAGGTTGCATCTCTGAAGGGCTATGAGTATTACCTTGGAAAGCATCTTCTATGTCCTCCATTTTGGGCTCGGGTTTGTTTCGAAGCAGCGTATACATGGACATGACAATGCCTGGAGTGCAAAAGCCACATTGGGACCCATGACTTTTTGCTATTCTCTCCTGAGAAAAAGTAACAAAAACCTTCAGCTCATAATATCAATGTTAGTTCATTGTTGTGTTTGTTTCTGTAACACCTCTTAAAAAAAGCCCCAACAATCCCACCAGGGGAGCCAAGAGTATCATCAGATGTTTTCTGATGAAACGGTCAATTAATCTGTGAAGCAGACTTCTAAGAGAACACTGAAAAGTTTGCATCTAGGCTTTGAATTCCCAATATAACTGAAGGCAACAAGAATCCTCCAATGTGATCAGGAATTCTTCAGATTTACCATGCTAGAAAGGTTGGGGCTATTTGTATAGACCTGAGTTTGAATTTCAAAGCTTATCTGCTAGAGTCTTTAAAAGAGGTAGCAAAAAGATGACAAACAAACAAAGGTCAGACTAGCTGCCATCCATTCATGCATGTCTAACTTATTTTTCACTTTGTTGTTTACCATCTCAGATAAGTATTGGCTCAAGTCCTACCCACTGTACAAACTGAGATGAATCATAGTTTCCCTTAAAGGAGCAGTATCTCAGACAAAGCTGAGGCAAGTCTGCTTCCATAAAAGTGCTAGAAGAGCAAGGCTTCACATTCCTGTCACTCTTCCCCACCAAGAATATCTGTGACTCTAGAAACACTGATGAACCAAACCTCATTGCACCACTGCACCACCTAACTATGCAGGATGAGAAACCAAGGTCATTCATAGAAGGCCATAGGAGAGCCAAAATCTAATTCAGATTTCCAGTCTCCAAGTCATTATACAGGCTTTCACCACATCAGTCTTCCCTGTTCCTAGAATTTGTTCCAGGATGTGGACCAAATACAGCCACATAGTTCTAGAACAAAAGCATTAGCAATTCAGCCAGGACAGCACCAGTTAACTTGTTAGGGCATAACAGAGCTGCAGCATTGATCCAGGAGTTTGATTCCATCACTTAGTCATTCCTGCAAGTAAAGACTACTCATGTGGAAAGTCAAACTCTTGTCTTTAACGTTATGATGGAGGTCCCAACACCCTGGAACAGGATTAATTAACATAAGAAGAAAACATGTTTTAAAGTTACCAGTATTAACAGTTTACCTGGGCTGGGTGCAGTCTGGATTTTGTGTTTCCTATGCCTTCAACAGTAGTTACAGCTACGTGATGCAGGGCACAGACAGGGAAGAGGCAAGCATTGGCAGTATGGTGGCTAAAACAGTAAATTAAGGTCATTTCATGTGACAGTGCTGCTCAACAAAGGAAAAAGGGAACAGGAGAACTGAAGAGTACTCAGAAACTGTAGCAGTGGACATAATAGGAGAACTTAAATAGATATAATACAGGTATTAGTTACAAGCCAAATCCTACAGCACCTACTCATCCAAAGTTGTCATCAACTTCACTTGAATTTTCAACTGAATCTGTAATTTTAAACTGAGTATGCCCCATAGGATTTGACCTAGAAATAACACTAAACATCCTCATTCCATGTTAAACTGGGACTAGCTACTTTTTTTCATTTATATCAGGACAGAATAATGACCCTAAAGATATCTTATTCAAGGAAACATTACTAAGCAGAACCATTAAGTTAGATGATCCTAAGTTAAAGTATCTCCAAGCATTATTCCAAATATATCCAAGATTTCAGTGCTTTCCATTCCCCACAGAAAAAATAAACTAGGGCCCGTTCCTCTGCCTCACACTCTCTCTCCATTCCCCTTTTTGTTCAATTCCATTGCTTCACTCTTCAATTAATTAAAGAGAGAACAGGAGGAAAGTTTATGTCTCAGGAAACAAGAGTTATTCTGAAGGTTATAATAGAAGTAGAGAAAAAGTGAATATCTGCTAGCATCCAGAAACCCAATTATTGTAGTAACGCAATAGCAAGAAAGATTTTATCACAGTAATCATTATTTGGGTCATCACAGCAAAAAGTTATATTGCCAGAAAGAAACATAAGGTTTTCTGAACTAGCCTGTGTGCTAGAGTCAGTACAAATATTTCAGGGCACAATTAAATAATTCTCTATCAGCACTGTGCAATGCTGTAGGAAAAAATAGCTTCTTGTCTCAGCCTTCTGAATATATTTTCTGAAAGTGAAAAATTACATTTTGGCAGAAACATACATTATATAATTTTTCTTTTTAAATAGTACCACATCTGGAATGTCAAGAACCTGGAACTGTTCCCATTTCATTACTCTGTTGAAGAGTTCAGATTGCAAAGGATACAGGATTTTCTTCCTAAAGGGATCATACTTGGATATCATAACAGTGCAAGCACCACATCCACCTTCTCCACAGCCTAGTTTGGTTCCACATAGGCCCACTGAGAGAACAGGAATCAAGGAAAACATGAAGAGCGTTGGCAGAAACCTGCTCAAACAGTTGTCCATCAAGGCTTAGCAACAAGTTATTCCTGGAACCCAAGCACTCATTTTTTCTGTTTAATAACTTATTTAACATAAGCAAAGTTTCACATGCTGGCATGTGAGCTTTAAGATCAACACCCAAAGCCCTAATAAGCAGGCAGTTGACATTCCAATAGACTCTTAGAATAAACAAGACATTTCTGAACTTCAACAGTTCCCACTTTCCATTAGACTCAGAAAAGGAAATGACATATGGGAGACAAAGAACACAGTAACTGCTGAGCAGGAGCTGTTCAGGCATTCAGGCACACCCCTGAGATGCATGGTGACATCTGCTTCAGCACCTCTCACCAGTGTTGGTGGACTTCTTCCTACACCTGCTGGTTCCTACCAGCTAGAAAGTGCCCAGGCAGGGGAGTCACACAGTGCTACAAGTCACACAGTTTATCACTGACATGGGAGCTGCACTTGAACTGCTCACAAGCTACCTGCATCTCAAGAATCATGGTCTGGCCACCCTAGCTTCTCTCTTGGCCTCATTTATGATGACTTCCCAAGCAATGGGGAAATCTAGGGACAAAACCAGTCAACCACACTCCCCAGTAGCTTGGTTCCCATAAAACCATAGGAGAGAGACACTGAGCCAGAAGTAGCAGAGATGCACAGAATCTCTGCACAGACACCTGGGAATCCACAAAGTGTATGGACTGGCCTAAGCAGATTCCTCCACAGGCTGCAGAGCACATGTCTGTACTTTTTCAATCAGGAATTACATCAAATATTCTGCAAAGGGATTTCAGGAAATAATTCCTCAGGTCACTTCTGCTTTGGGTTCTTTCACTCATTAGAGGGTAATTAGACTGCTGTTATTTATTGTGAAGGGGACTGGCCAATGCAGAGAGACTTTTGGTAGGAAAAGAACAGGTCCTTTCAGTGGCAATGAAAACATGCTTGAACTGAGATAATCAGAATTATGTCTGTTGCTTCCCCACAGGCTTATGACATAGGGAACTCAAATCATCTTTGCCTTCACTACAGGGATTCTAGATCTAACTGTTTTCATAAAATCATGTACCTGCTTCAGCAAAAATATAGTTTTCTTATGGCAGCCAATGCTTGTCTTGACAACAGTGCTTATCTGCCTCAATAAAACATGTTTCTCAGAGTATTTGTCTGACCCTAGCCAGACATCTACAAAATAAGTTCAGCAGAATGTTCAGGCAGAAGATCAGAAGGTTTTGAAGAGCTCGGATTATCTCCTTACAAAGCCATACACATTAGATATTAACAAGCTTAGACATAAAAGGTCTAGCAGTAAAAAGTGCACATAGGCCACTTATTTTCCCTCTTGAACTTTATCCACCCAAGACAAAATAGAGCTGTTGATAGTTCTGCTGGAAACTCCAGAGAGGAGTGGGATTTAAATCCCCATACTTCTTTCAGATCCCAGACAAACAGAACATGGCAGCGTGGTGAAATAAGTATGCACGATTCTTTTTTAAGGATGTGAACACTTTGGCATATGTACACACCCAGCTGGTCAGACAAAAACCTCAGAAAACATGGAATGACATTACCTACTGAACCAGACCTAGTATAGCCAGCCCGGTCATCACAGTAATAGCTACCCAGCTCCCAAAGCTCATCTGACTCATGTGTTGACCAGTTTCAAACAGGAGTGAAACGTGACTGCTTGCATCCACTCATGTGAACACACCCACTGTATGTGGTGGGAACCTCTGCTTCTGAGTTTGCATCCCTGGATCATCTGATAAACAGGCCACAGGATAACCAAGTTATTGGACATTAACTATCCAGTAATATCCAAATTATTGGATGATACAGCAAGCAGCTCAAGTGGCTGTAACATTTTAGCCAGAAAATTCTTTACAATTTTTGTGGAACAAACTTAAATTTCCTTCAATTTTGTTGTCTCAATATTGCTTTCTTTCCAACATATTGTAATTCCTAGCAATTCTGAGAGTTTTCCCTTTAAAGTGTTAATAAATTATTTAAGGTTTAGATAAAGTATATTATTTAAAATTTGCTATCAAGCTTGGAATATCACCTGTAATCTTTGCCAGCAAGAAATACCAGACCATGCAGAGCACTCCCTCCTAAACTCTGTGCACAAGCTCTGCCTAGCACTCAAGTGGCAAGCAGAACAGTAAACAATTATGAAATGCTGTAGGCATTTAAAGCCTTCTGCAGTTTCTTCTGACACTGGATACATTTTCTTCGTAGATAGGTTAGCAGGGTTGTTTCTGGGTCCACATCTTTTTCCACCACCTGCAAGAAGAGAAAAGTACCGTTACACACAGAATGCTTTACAACACAGATATGTTAGTTGGAAAGAGAAAATTTGGTCTTTCTGCAACTTCTTTTAAAAAGCAGGGAGCAAAATCACTGATTAACTCCACTTACTAGGTTTAGCAATGTTAGTCATTTATTCAGACATGTTTCCTTGAATTTATTGTGACAAAGTATATTCACTACATACATTTTTCAGCCATAGCACAACTGAGGCAAATCTTAAAAAAAAAACTTTAATCAAAAACAGCAAATAGATTTAGTAGTGAGCAGAGATAGAAAGAAATGTGCTTTGTACTTGAGTTTTGAATTCTTCACATATCCTCAAATTGCATCTCATCTTTATTGATCATGCATAACTGACCCCTGCCCCTTTTCCTTCTTACTTAATTTAGAAGAGACAGAGAAAAACAGATAAACAGAATGACAGAAACAGCATCAGTAATGGACTTTGAAGAGGGGAGGGGAAAGAAAGCAAACAAAAAACCCACAGAAACATAACAGTAGAAAAGCTAACATGACCAAGACAGGTGCTGCAGGACAGACAGTAAGTACTAATCATCTTGATGTTTGTCTTTCTTCCCTGCTAATGCTAAATCAGTGTTACATTAGTAGACATTCTGGATGTGGGAATGTGAAATTCCAACCAAAGAGGAATTTTCTCTGCACATTCCAAGTCAGCTCCATCCTATCAGTGAACAACACTATTAGCAGTTATCTATTAGACATAAATTTAGATTTTACTTCAACCTCTGCCCAGTGGTCAGAAACCAAAGTTCTGCCCTTGCCTCCAAATGGCCGCAGAGCTTGTCTTCCCCTTTTTCTGTTATTAAAAGAGTGTCAAGAAACTTTTCCAACTTCAGTGTGTGCCAGAATGTAATCATGTGTTCTTGGCTTTTACATTGTGCAAGTCCTAAGTACAATAGTTACAGTTTATTTAAATTAATCACTCCCGGTTTGAAGGGCAAATTGAAACAGAGGTCATTTGTGTAACGCTTTTTTCTTACTGATAAGAAACCTTCACAACCTCTGTACTGCTTCAGTGTTATGCCTTTGACACGTGACAGGGTTATTCTAAAGAGACAACGTTCATACTTCCTATTTGAGTCCATGTTTTTAGAACCATCTGATAAAGTTGCTGCTACAAAACACAACTGGTCATTTTTTGCACATCTCATTCCTGCATTGAGGATAATCTACAAGGAAACAGAGTTCATTCTTCTAGCTTGTGGACGTCTTACTGTAAATCATGCAGCACTCATATTGCTGCTAATCAGAGTGGAGCGCTCCTGTTCCCTCACCTTCTGGATGTATAGAAACAAGGCCATACAGTGGCTCTCTCATGATCTCTCTCATGACCAGTTGGTTCAGAGTAAGCACGTATAACCCTCTGCAGTAGTTTGGTAAAGAGACAAACATGAGAAGATAATTCCAAAATGCCTGTGACTAGTGTCCCATGCCCGTTTCACGGGCAAAGAGCCTTCCCCAGCAACTCATACCCTTACTGTCCAGCTGAGTTTCTTCCTCGGGGCTGTGCCAATGGCCATTGCAAACCCTTCCAAAACAGCTTCCAAGATAGCCAGGCAGAGAGAAAAAGCTTCAGAATAGTTTTCCAGATAGTTACGGAATACTGAGATTAATCTATGCTTAGATCAAAGAAAATGTCTCACAAAGTTTTTTTGAAAGAATCCAAGAAGCACTCCATCATGTAGTCAAACCAAGCAATTAAAAGTTCGACCAAATGGGTCAGTGTTAAAGAAGTAGTAAAACACGTGCCTAAGCCTTCATTCAGCAAAGCATTCAGCCACTCAGCTGCACACGCGTTTAGTGAAGAATTTAAGCACGTGTTAAGTAAGAAAGTAAAACCTTTGCTCAAGTTCATCAGAAGGTGTCTCCCACTATGTAGCAGAACACATTCTTAACAATCCACTCTCACCCTGTTCAAACCAATAGCCCCAATTCCTACTTCAGTCACTTCAAACTACTGACTGTAGCTGTGTATCTGCAATGCTGGCTGAGACTTGGGATCAGAGGGAGATAAAGTGTAAGAATTTGGAGGACATTCTGGATTAAACCAAATCTCACATGTCAGAGAGCAAGGAGTTATTTCTTTGCTTTTAGACTCTTGGTGGGGCAATGCTTGTTTATGAGTCTCTCTTGCTGGACACACAGTAAGAACTTTTTACTGTTCCTGCCTTTTGTTCATTGTCATTGATGCTGGTTTTGTCCTCCAACACATCATTCCTCCAGTGGCTTGTGAGACTCACCTGCTGTGATTTGTTCTTAAAATATTTTAAAACCCTGTGGGTTGGGATAACATCTCTTGTCTGATGCCTAGAACAATATGATTCACAGCTCAACACCTTACCTATCAAAACAATTCTTGCTCACCTCCCGCAGTGTCCCTGTACTGAAACTGAAGTTATACCCATTGCCTTCAGTGGAATTAGGATCAGTCCACTTAGATATTGCAATTAAAGAAATATTTCCTGTTTGTTCAGTTACTAGTTTTCAGGGCTTTTGTTTAATTTTTTAAACCAAATGTCACATTGCCAAATACATCAGATTGATGGCTACATTTTGACAGATTCAAAACTGTGGATTTTACTGCATGTGGTAGCTTAAATATTAGTCAAATGCAGAAAGAAACTTTGTCGGAAAAGTTAGGATGGCACTGACAGTCAAATGATCCCCAACAAATTTGCTCTGTACTTCTCTGTTTGTACTATACATCTATTTGTCCATTGATTCTAGGAATCTTAAAGACTCAGCTCACCTCAGCAGGGAGCTCAGCCTGGCACTACAGCTCTTCAAGCTTTAAGTACTACATGGAACAAGTTCCTAAGCAGTACTCTACATTTTTACAGCCCATGGGTTGGTCCAGAAGTGTTGAGCTCAGTTCCTTATTATTTCACATACAAAACTTGAATCTCAATAAATATTTTGCCTTTCCATTAACTCAGATATCTTTGCCTTTATAACATAAAGCATCATATTTAAATTAGCATTCCCAGAAAGATAAACAGAAGATTTTTTCAATTTAAAAGAACAGTATTCCCGCAAGATAAATATAAGAACAAAAAGGAAAATAAAACAGAAGTTTTACTAGTTTACCAAGCAATATGCTAAGCTCTTCAGCAGCTAGGGCCTTTAAATGAAAGACATGCTTTTCTGAACAACAAGCTCCCATTCAATCACTGGTCCCTAGTCACTCAATTAGTTGCCAGAAGAGAAGGTAAAAGATTTTAACCAGACTGCCACACAGCAAATCAGACTGGTCAACGGTAAAGATCCCCTGTGACCTTAAAATCTGTGAATGTGTATTCCTGAAGTCACTAAGAGATTTTAAATTCATGTACTAGGGAAAAGGATTAGAACACAGATGAACAAACTGAATATAACCACACAATGTAAATCTGTTATTGGTCATGAGAACATTTTGTTCTGCTTTAAACAGTACTCTGAAAACTTGTAATTCACTGTTTATATAGGACCCAGAGGGTCACAAAGCTCAAAAATCCTGTATTTTGGCTGGTCCCATCTGCAATCGAACATCCACAGGCTTTGGAAGAGGTCTAGTGTGGCTTCCAGCATAGACCCCCTCTTAACATTCAGGACAGAAATAGAAATATTGACTCCACATGTTTGAACTAAAATTACATGCTACATATGCATGAGACAGGCTTGTCAGCTGAGGAAAACAAAATTGCCACTATTAGCTTTAAATTGCATGTGTTGTTTTCCATTCTAGTCTAGGGCAGACTATCAAGATAACTTTGTGTTAGTTGTATGCCAAGCTTTATGTCCAGTGAAGTAAACAGGTGCTTAAAATAAACAATCCTGAATGTGAAGTATGCTCAGCTGTTCTGAGGAGACTTTTTCTTGACAACATTGCATACTGGGCTAATGCAAGAGAAGGATTCGCTGCCATGAAAGTCCCTATCTTATCAACCACCTCTTATCATGCAGTTTTGCGCTATGACAGAATATCAGCAGCCCATTAACAATGTCAAGCTGTCACGAATTCACACAGCAGTAACCTTTCCCACTGGCCATGCTACCACATTCTTTGCAGCAAATCAACTGTAATATTTAGTCAGGACTCCAGATGGATGGAGCCATATCCGAACTTGCTACCTGCTGTTTCAGCAGCATTGCCCAGGTACTTCCCACCATCCCTTCCATCACAATTTCTCATGTGCAGAAATGTCCTAACAAACTTCAAATTTATTGCCGCAGGTCAGATTGCCCCATGAGTCCAATCCCCTCTCTTAAACCTGCATTTGGTGGGGGTGTAACTCAAGACACTTTGGCAGCACACTCAAAAAGGGACTAGGAAAAAAAAGAAAATATCACTGGAGGCTCCAGGTAGAGCACAACCCATGAAGCCCTCTCCTCTCTGATCAAGTGGAGCCTTCTTCTTTGCTAGCACTGCTGGTTCCATGAGCCACCAGGGTAGGATGCTGACACAGCCTTGACATGTGGAAGGAGCTGGTACCATTGGCAGTATTAATCTTTCCCTGGTGTTTTTTTGTTGGGTTTTTTTTAGCCAGCAACTGCCAAGATCACACTGTGATAAACCCCTTTACACATGCACAAGGTCAGCTCTGAGATACGGCTTTTGTAAACAGAAACTGCAGTTCCATAATGCACTAAGGGCAATGCCATTCACAGCACGTTCCTTAGCTTCAGGACATAGGAAAAACAGACAACAGATACAAAAGGAAGTGATTGTCTCCTGCTGCTAGCCTTCAGGGTCTAGGCTGCTCTTCCTCCCCTTCTCTGCCTCACCCCACATCCATAAAAGAGTCCCACAGAGCCATGCTCCTGTAATACCTGAGCACCAACTGTAAATGTATATAGAAATTTGTTTATAAATTCTTCATACCTACCACAAGTGGCATATTGATTTTGAACCTAAGCTGGTCTGGCACTAGAATTATAATTCTCTTTCATTAGAGCATATCAGAAAAAGAAAACAAGACAGTACACTTTGCCTGTATCAGGGTCTGAATTGCCCAACATGTTTGTGGCAACCTCCTACTGCAAGACTCAGAAAGCTGCCAGTTTACCCTCTAAAAATTGAGGTTCACAGAGGAGGAATCTGAACTCACTAAAACCTTCATAGAGCGAGAAGATGACAAGTTAATGTCATACCATCTGCCCCCATCATAGCAGAAAATTCATCAGACGAAATTCACAGATCATCTTGTGCCACTGCTTCACAATCTTGATTAGCAGACTCAATCAGCTAGTCATGATTAACTTGGAGCTTCAAGTTTTCATCTCCCTCTAGAAACAATGAACAGCTGGTAGGTCATTTAACTTTTATATAGGAACCATTACTGATCTGTGCGAGCAAGGCTTCAGTTGTCACCTTTCTTCATAAAACCTCAGAACCAGAGCTGGGTTCTACATCAGTATTATATTCAAGAGCTCTTTCACTAACTTATAATCCATACCAGATAAACTTCATTCTTCACCTAACTGACTATTGATACTTAGATAAAACAAAACTTTGATATCAAATGCTCTAGCACCTTGGAAAGTTCAAACTCCAATCCAGTTTGGGATCCAAATTCATAACTAAAATACTTTAATTGTAGCAACAATCTTATCCACATTTACACTTGATTAAATTAGCATGAAAGATCAACAAAAGCAAAATTGATAGCAATCCTGTGCCAGTCTGTAGGGCAGAGCACAGAGCTTTTTAAGCAAGAATATTGTGCAATACCTCAAGGGATTAAAATAATTAATAGCCCAAACTTAGTGCTGCATGTGTTGTACCCCTAAGCAGTGCACAGGGAAGGTCCATGAACTCTCAGCTCCACAGTACACAGTGGATATGCAACCCCTTCCCTCCCCAAGTTTCCCAGCTGGAAGCTGCTTCGGCACAAGTTGCCCTGCCCAAGTACCTAGGCAAGGGAAAGGCAGTGGGGCGTGATCAACACTGAGCCGAGCTCAGAAAGAGAACTAACTTGGTACTCAGAGTTCAAAAAAGAGGCAGCCTTGACTTGTTACAAGCTTTTGAAGAGTCAAGGCTGCAGTGCTAGCCAGGGAAAGTCCAAACTGAGAAAGGGGGCTCTGGGACAAACTGTTCAAAGGTCTCCAGCATGTGCAAGGACCCCCCCCACCCTCTTGTGAGACACAGTCACTTCTTAGGTACCTGTCAGCAGTTGCTCTAGGGAAGAGTATCAGTTAATGGGCTTTGCTTTTAAAGAGTTTTATAGCTTCTTAAATGGAAATGGAATTAACATTTTACTTAAATCCCTTTTAAAAACCCAATGTCAGAATTACTTACTGAACATAGGAATTATATATGGATACTTACATTTGAATTACATTCTCTGTATGCATTGTAATTACTGAAATTACTTCTAATAGAAATGCCTGTATTAAATCAGTGCATCTTTATTTAAAAGTAGTTACCTCAGAATTGCAGTAAATTATTGCCAACAAATCTAAAATGTAAAAGGAACATTATATATTTGTGTTACACTTTGAATAATTCACAAAGTCAAAGAAGATAAAAAGCCACTTAGCAAAGCAATAAATACTCTTCACAATTTAATATTTAGAAGTCATGGCAATTGTGCTGGTATTAGAAAACTTCAGAGGAGAAAAAAGATGACGAGAAAAATAATTAATCAAGCTACAATCCAGGAGCAAGCCGGACAGAAAGCTAGAATCTTCCTTACCTTTTTACCATTCACAAAGAAAACAAGTTCATCCCCTGTCTCGTTAGGAGCCATCCTGCACGCCTTCCAAAATTCACTCAAATAGGGCCACAGATCACCCTTCCAAGAGCAGCCCTACACCCCACAGCGAAGTGAGCCCCAGCAATACGACAAGTAATATGAGTCTGCCTCAAGAATGTTTGACTTTATTTCTACATCGGTGCCCTGCGAAACCCCATATTATATAAGAGCCAACGAAGAGGCGTGCCAGCTGCCTTTGGTTGGTGCTTCTGCAGCAGTAATGACAGAAAAGGAGCTGGAACAAGCAGAGTGACCCGCCCCCTTTTATATAGCAATAGATCACAATTCAACTGCATTCCCTTTAGATTATACTGCCAGGCTTGGGGCACTCGGAGTGTGCCACTGCAACGGCTGCCAGGAATTCACTGTATTTTGCAATACAACACAAACTCCAGGGGAGGGGGCGGGGGGGCGGTTCTCCCAACCATCCCTCACCAAATATTGGCAAGAAAAAGCTCTGTTTCCCTTGCTTTGTGTACAACCATCCACCTGGCATTCACCATGCAGAGGTCTCTCATGAGAGCGTCTGCTTATTTAAAAGCTCAATACATGCACATCAGCTAGTAGACTGACTGCAAGACTATTTCACTATTTTTTCTTACAGTTTTAAAGCTACAGTACCCTCCACCTGCAAGGACATAATTTAAACAGAGATGTATTTGCCCAGAATAAAGCAATTCTAGAGAACTGACACTCTGATCCAGCACCTCAAAAGAGGTGCTGGGCTAAGACAATAATGTTTTCACTGGGCTCTTAAAGCATTTAGGCTTACCTTTTTTGGCTTAATTCTCACATCCTGGAGCTTAAGTGCATGTTGCAAGTGAAACACAGAGGAAAGCCAATACTTTGAAGAATTTTTTGTCTTCCATTTCCTTGGTGGTGGTTTCTTCCGGTTTCTCCATTACACAACCATACATTTTGCATTAAGTCTTCCTGTTTTTTTCTTCCAAAGTTGTCACTGAATTGTCCACAGACCCCTAGACATGACAAACACTGATTTCATGAATGAGATATCTAAACCCCTAATTCCAGTTTAAAATTCTTCCACAAAACAGCACAATTCCAGTGTCTCATGGAAGTTTCCTAGTACTGTACTTAACCCTGTCTGCTCCATTCTGATTTTTGTGAATTTGCTTTCCTTCAACATATCAGACTTATCAGTTTCAATTAGTTTCTTTCAGGTTTTCTTAAAATCCCTGGGAAAGCACTACACCAAAGTCTGTCTCCCAGGAACCTCTCTGAACAATTCACAAAACAGCAAAACCTAATTAAATTACCATTTGCAGAAACAGTCTTTCCTTTAATATTTTGGAAATATGTCAGAATGAATACAATAAATATTTTTACCAGATTTTATCTTCCCACTCATGTATTCTATTGCCCAGTCTATCCCCTAGAAAAGCTATTTCATAACAAGTATCAAACATTGTCTCCGCACTTCTTTAGAGGCATTCAGTTTGCTGAAAGTATAGTTCACAGCAAACTTGTGCTTAACACCAACTGCCTTAATCTGCATTTGCAGTGAAGTTGTGCATTGCTGAACCAGTGCTGACACCTATTGTCTGGCACCTCCCACTTTCAAGTATAAGAATATTAGAAAAGTGACACTTCTCTCCAAGAAATTTTCAGTTCTGTTACTTTATATCTGTGTGTAAATTTACACGAGAACTATCCTCATGTAGCAAACATCAATCTCAAAATTAATGTACCCAAGCTTAATACTCATAAATAGTTTTGTAATATTTAAAATAACAATTATTACTCATAACCACAGGTAACGTGTTACAGCAATCTTAAAGTAACTAGCCATTACAGCATTAACACCAAAATCAAACATGCGTGGTTTCCTAATCTGTGTTTTCCATAATGCGTGATGTTGTTCTTAGCTTTAAAGAATACTTGTAATCATGTCATCTCTTTTTAAAGGAATCTCATGTGCAAATTTTTGCCCAGCTTTGGTGATAACCTTACAGGTAAACTATCCCTTTCTGTTAAATCAGTAAACAGTATCTTATGATATTCCATCATAATGTTTATTTTTGACCCATCGACCTGCTATATAAGTAATATAAAAACAAATATATCCGTGATAGTGACTTCTATATGTAGATTACACAGTAATATAAAGCTTCAGACCTCACAATAGCAAATTCATTCATTCATTCTCTCATCACCCCAATGGGATAGTCTATTACTATACTTATTTTATGGTCAGAGAACCAAGACACCTTGAACCAGAATTTTCAGAATCCTCTAAGTAACCCTCGAGCATGAGAGCTTGTGCTATTGAAGTCTCTTAACCATTTTTGGAAATCCCACCCCAAACAGAACAGAAGATTACCAGACAGAGAAGAAAGTGTAGGGGGAAAAACAAAACCAAAAACCACCACAACAAACCACAAACACACATTCAAACAAACAAGAAAACCCAAAACACAAATCCTCTCAACCCTCAGTAAACTTTATGTTATAAAGTTATTATCTCAATTATCATAGAAAGCCCTTAGCTAAATTTAAAAGCTTTTGTCGCACAAATTTGGTCATGAAACGATGTATTCTGACTTACTGATGGGTTAAAATCTAGCAGGTTATTTTAGAAATAATCCCTTTGCCCACACATAACACAGAGAAGTTCAAAATTCCCTGCAATCTTACTCACTAAAGAGCTCAGAAAGCAGTTGATATTGGTCAAGAATGAAGAAGGAGAAAAAGAAAAATCAGCTGCTTTTTCCTCATTCTGACTGGTTAATCCTGCAGACCTGCCTGTTGCAATCATAATGATGATCTGTTTTGCAGATGACCATATGCATAGCTCAATAAATACAGCAAAATTTACAGAAACACTGATCCTGCCTGAAGAGTTTACCACCAGAATTAGGTAAATGCATCCAAGTACAACAACAAACCAGTGCTGGAGGTAATAAAGGAAAATGTTTGAAAGGAACAAAGGTGAGAAGGTCTGTTGCTTTGTTCTCCTGTTCCCCTTGTGCAAAGTGGTAGGGAAGAAAATACAGTCAGCTCTGAAGGGGATTCCGCAGAGGGATTTATGAGGAGCATTTGGTAAAGCAGATAGCAAAGAAAAAGTGTCAAGTCAGTGCTTCAATGTTTTCACATTAACACTGTGTGCCTGCAGCCCCTTCTCTGGACTACTTCTACAAGTTTTTGAAGTGTTCACTGTTGCTAAAACCTGTGGACAGCATCTTTCAGCTGAAGTAGAAACAACTTGTTTGCTTTAGATCTGGAGATCTCCTCAGTTGGCACAGATAACCCTCCTGGGAGCATGCACCAGCACTCTTTTCAAGGGATCTAAAGCCATCTCCACCTGCTGAAACCAGGGTCAGCTATGAGGGCATACCAGGTTAGTTAGGGCTTTACACACCATGTCTTGCATAAACTACTGGTGGTTGCACTGCTTTGAGTGTTCTTTGTACATGTTAAAAAAATATATCACACAGTATTGATTACAGACTGTGAATGTGAAGGCAGAGAGTGTTACCTGAGGATCTGTTCTCCTTAGCATCACTTATTGACCACTGCTTGAAGACAGGCTCCTGAAATAAGTCAACTTTTTATCTGACTGGATAGGGACATTCACACTTTATTGGCAAAGTCTCCCCAAAGATCTCAAAGACATAGTCTTCTCAGGATCCTATTACAGGCAGCAAACTTAGTACTTTGCAATAACAACAACAACAACAAAAAAATGCATAACATTACTGTATAAGTATGAAAGTTAGGTATTGCTTATTTTTTTCAAATGCATTTAATTTTGCAGAGTAAAAAAATAAGTAAGTTTCATGTACTTTCTTACAAGGTGTATAAATTCCTTTCTGGTTGCAGATACAGGTTTGAAAAAGATCATAGTCACAAAGCGAATATAAATTGGATCTCCTCACTGAGGTTTGTGAGTGGATACTAGCTTATTATGCATGAATCACTAATCATTGTGTTCAGCTTATAATTGTATGAATATTGTCTAATTGTACAGATTCATTTCATGAATTATGACCTCTTCACCTGCATTTGAAGATGGGTGGAGTTTAATTATAGTTCTTTTCCTAGTCCTACCACTTCACTTCCTCTGACAGCAAGAAGAAATGAACAAAGTTGGTTAATTCTGTTGAGAAGTATTGGTTGTCACAAGTCTTCAGAACAATTAGTAAAGCAAGACTTTTGTTTCAATTCATTTGCAGTTTTTCTTTCATTACTTAGTTCCAGTGGACCAAACAAAGGATGTTTCAGATATCTGACCTGAAAAGCAACTTCTTTTCAGGCAGGCTTTTTAATGTGTTTTCCTTGTTTTTATCAGTATTGTCTTCAGCAGCAGCTGTTGTCTTTTACTTGCTTCCTGGGTATTATGAGAGAGAACCTGTCCTGATAAACTAACTCAATATCAGAAAGGCATTTTAATCTTTTTTCCTGGCCTTTCTTTCTCTTCATCTTTTGACATTCTAGAAGTATCTTTTGTATTTAATCATTATAACTCTGTCCCAGGATGCATGAGAAGGAAGCAGAGTGCCCTTGCCGACATTGGCTGCTGTCTTTGTCACAGGTGTCTCCAGCGGGTGTTTCAAGGAGGAAAGGGGAGGGAGCAGCTGCAACAACCACGTAGAGCTCTTCTGAACAACTGCTAACACCTCCTCTCTGGCATCAAATAACACCTTGATATTCCAAGATCCCTGAGCAGGCAAGCAGGAGCTTCTGGGCCAGTCTAAATAAGTAAAAGCTAGTTCCCATAGCTAGCTTGCATAGCACATGACTAATTTTCCACCACTTTTCTTCATAGGAGACAATCTCTGCCTCGCTTGTTTTCTTCTGCTTCTGTGAAGGTATGGATGAATTTTGCTCAGGAGATCATTAAATCTAGTTTTCTCTTGTCTATAGACCAGATGCAGTCTAGCATGTGTCTCCTTGTCAAAACAGATACCAGCTATATGATGCAAATTTCTATTTAATTTACTGTCCTAAATCTGTCTGGGCATCTGTACAAGTCCTCTGGCTGCCCTGTGTATCTCACTGCTAATCACTTTCTCATTTTAGAATGCAGTATTTTGGTGGACAATTTGTTCAAAAGACAAGAAATCCTCCACAGCTGCTTCTGCTAACAAAAAAGGCTTCCTGAGAGTCAACCTAACATTTGAGTGTCCTTTCTAGGACGGAGTTGTAGTCTAAAAGCGTGTGAGCATTCCCCAACTACTTAAGTTTGTCCAAGAAAAAGACTGCCTCTCTTCACAGATCCTGCCTAAACAGAGACCTATACCTCTTAGTACCTTGTACTATGATTTCCTTCTAGCTCTCAACTAGCTTCTACCATTAATTCTCTTCTACCCCCCAGAGAATTTCAGAAGAGCTTTGTTAATCAGTATAATGCAGGAGAGCAGATGCCATCATCACTGAAACAGGCTAGTTCTCTCAAATTACAGCCATCATGGTCAGCTTGTATCCCCCAGACTGTTTTGATTCCTCTTCAAAAGACACTAATTCTAAATAATCTGCCACTAAGTAATAGTAACAGACAATAAACATCAGACAAGGAAGAAAAAGCCCCACTGGAAAATCATGGACAATGCTGGCTCAAGAGCAACTGCTATAAACTCAGCATGAATCATTTAAGGTGAAAATTAGAAAAGCCATAAACATTATAGCTGTAATACTGAAGAACACCCTTCCAAGAGAAGCAGTGCATGAAAAAGATTAACTGCTTTCAAAATGAATCCTGAACAGCCTACAAACTGGATAATGTTTTACACATATATTGCAGAAGTTGAAACTTAAATTACTTCAAGTACTGTGCTTCCCCTCCAATCCTACCTCATGTCCAAAAGATTTTTTAAAATAATTTCCCTGATATCTTACAGGCTCAATCTGAAATAAAAAAGCCTTCATACCCTCAAAGTTATTTTATTAAGACTGGTCAGGGAAGAGAGCTGACTGTATGTAGAAAGCCTGGAATGATGTACATCTTAAACATTTCTGTGAATCCCTTACTACACAGAAGCTATATTCTTCATTACTTGGATTATTTTAAAACAGAAGTACCTCATAGTCAGACTTGCTGCTTTCAGTGCTAGACTTTATGCCCAAGTATGAACATTTAAATGCACTGAACAGAAATCTTAAACCTTCATCATTCCAGAAGCTTTGGAATCCATGAAGAACAAGTTACCCTCACTTTTCAAGAATTCACTTGGAAACCAGTTAAAAGGTTAATATATTCCCTGTTACACTTCTTCCTATATGTGCATGATGAACTTACAGATCCCAAATATTTCTGATCATTTATCATTATTGCCCTTTGTACCACCTGATGACAAGTATGACAGTTTTCATCTCCCTTTTGAATTGGAGTGGCTTCCTTTTTTAAATAAAACTTGTGTCCAGTCCAGCCCCCCCCCCCGCCCCGCCCCCCGTAATTTTCTATTACTTTATAATGGAATACAAGACAGATGATAGTTTTCATGAGCTGGAAAGAAGTTACTTTGCAGAATTCAAGCAGGCAAAATGAGGTTGAGATATTTATCAACAAATGAACTACAGAGCTGTTGCAATAAAATATCCAGCATGACTAATGCAGCCACCTAACTAGAGTACAGATATACCTGTACTGTCAGGAGAATGCTGCTGATGTATCTTCATGTAAACATGATCAACAACCTTGTTAAATTAAGATTATAAGATAGGCTTTAACCAAACAGCTTAGAAAAATACTTGAGAAAAATTATGAAAGAGTAAGATAAGGTATAAGGATGTGTGTACATAGGAATTCTCAAATCTGCTTTTCCCAGCTAAGGTAAGTGTATCCTAAAGGTTAACAAGGTTGGGACTGCAGAAATTGATAACAGACTGCTTCTTGTTTTCTGCTTTCTGTTATCTCTATTGCTAGCAATAGAGGAATGTCCAATCACACCTCTGTCTGGTTTCTGCTGAGTAAACCCACAGTTTCTTTGCAATGATTTTTCAGTGATCTTTCCAGGAGATAAATCAGATCTAGACAAAGCATCTCAAGTGGACAGAGTAGCCAACATTACTCACTTTATTAAAGACGACAAAAAGCTTTATTCCCTCAAACAAAGTATAAGCTATTCTATATCAGTAAAAACACAGTGGAGTTGAATCCAGAATTTCAAATCCACCTCCCTTGAAATCTGCGATGGTTCCAATCCTAAATTGGATTCCATACATAAAAGCCCTGACATTTCTGTCCCAGGAGAGTTGAAGCAGTGGTCCTATAATATTATTTGGTTTATTCCCACAATAATACTTTCAACAAGAGGAAGATATTTCAGTTTCTGAGCCACAAAGCTTGCAATCTAAAACAAAAGCCTCTAGAAAAAAAGAAATAGGCTAAGAGAGCCCAAAGGAAAGACCTAGTTCTCTTATTATTTTTGTGATGGTGATTACTGCAGCAGATAATGGCTTTTAGGAGGGGCTAATGTGGAGCCTGTAACATGTAAGCTGCCGCATATTCCATGTCTTACATAATATTAAGCATAAAAATACAAACACTAGCCTGCACTGATAGCTGAAATAACACAAGAACTGACAAGATTCTAGCATCAACAATACCAAGCCATTGATATCAAATACCCAGATCTTACGGAACTTCAATGGTCATCTGAATTAACCTCTTTTTTTTCCATTATCACATCATCCCATATCACAGCTTTGCATTGCAAAAGCCATTTTTTATCAGATCTTTATTTTAGTTAATTTATCTGTTGCATGGGTCAACTAATATTTGCATGTGTCCATAGATTTTTCTTACACTTAACGCCCCCAGAAGTATATTACTGTCAGCCACTTTTACTGTGACAGTGAACACAGATGCAGAACAAGGCCCCAGTCTGTTAATCTCTTTGCCAGTTCAGAGCACAGAGTCTGCTCCACCACTTCCATTTTAGACAAAGCACTACAGACTAGAGGAAGAACCACAATCTAGCAGAACACCCATAAAGTCAAGGAGTGGCAGTCGCTTAGATACATGATGATTACTACTTTAGAAACAGCAAAAAGTGATGGTAGACAGTTTTTTCACTATACTCTGTTCTGGAAGCTACATTTTCTTCTCCAAAGGCAGGCTCCATTTCTTATACTTGCCTCTTCCTTTATGAGATGCAGACCTTAACTGGCCTTCAAACCCCAACTTGGATCCACCTATTGGAGTCATGCATTGAGTAGTCTCCTCTTTTCTATGAGGAGAAACAACATTTAGGCAAAAAATAACATTCGGTTATTTATATCTACCTTTTACACTAAAGTGTACAAAACCATCCTTTTAAAAGGAACATTCCTAGAAAATCAGCCTTTTTACACATTACACTTCTCATTTCTATGTGGATTAAAAAAAAAACTAGTTTGAGTTTCTCGTATTAGAGAAGAAATTATTAAACTTAGACAACCTGACCAAACAGCAGGACAAACAGTGATGACACCAAGGGTGAAATATTCAAAAGTACTCAGTGCTGATCTCCTTTCTCACTACACTCAGCAGGAGAGAAGTGAAATAAATATCAAGTGCTTTCTGAATAATACCACCTAGTGAGAAACCACCCACTGTTTTCACTGAGACCCCAATCTGAACCCAGAAACCAGACCCTGTTGACTGAAACATAACATGTACATATCTTCACTTTGTTTACAGTTCCCAGCACTGATGTCCCAGCAAAAGGATGCAAAGTCAAAGTAAGATCAATTAAAACAAAAGTAAACATACTAGACTGTTTTCCCACACTGATCTGGAAGGCATGAAACCAACATAAGCTTGAACAACGCAAGTACTACCAATTTTCCTGGAAAGGCTTTGGTTTGTTTTCTGCAGTGAGAAACAACTATAGAGCAGCTTACTCCACAATGCATAATCCAGTGAATTTTCAAGTACAGGAGAGTTTAGAAAGTTCAAAGCATGTTCTGTCACCACAACTCCTAGATGTTCATTATATGTTATTTGCATAAAGACTTGTAGTGAGTACGGCCACCCAACTCAAATAACCTTGCAGTCTCCCAGGATATAAACTGAACAGTTTGATTTATAGTTATGCACACCTCTTCCTTGTATCTGAGGAAAATCTCTTTTGCACAAGAAGTGCTTTGTATATTAAAACCACTAATAAAAAAATATGTATAGATAAGTATTGAGGACCCATGAGTTTTGGGGCACCATTGGTGATATCTTTGATTTTGAGATAGTTTTCCCACACTCTATCCTGACCAGTGTTCACGTCAGCATTTCTTGTAAGAAAAAACATAGTTGTCCCTGATCCCTTAACTACACTGACGTCAGAGGAAGTTTGGATGCAGAAAGATAGCACGATGTTCAGGATAAACTAAAGGAAAAAAATGAAGAACTTTCATGGTCAGGGTCTGCTGATCTTTGAAAACCTGATTCAGCAGCCACTTAGCAGAAAGCAGGTCCCTATTGGGTGAGGAGAGGGAGCGGATCCCAGAGCTGGTCAGCTGGAGAGGTCAGCGGCAGGACCACGGGGAAGGTCAAGGGCCTGGCAGACAGTGTCTGGGCTCTGTGCCCAGCGAGGGCAGGCAAGGGTGGCCAGCGAGGTAGCAGCAGGGTACTTGTCTTGATTGCCCTGCTCTGGTCACTCCATAGCCCACCCCAGCTGTGGGATATGGCTTACCATCCACTGATGGCAGCTCCCCCAGGCCAAGACTTCTTGGAGACCAGCTTAAATGCACCAAACCCTCTCATAAGCAAATATTAAAAGAAGAAAGAGGACCTGCAAAAATATAAGACACGCTACTGCACGATAAATGATATAAGTGAGTATATACACGCTATGGAGCCTTGGTGGCTGTCCCTGCCATGATCCCAGTCTGTGACATGCCATCTAGTGGCTGATGGCGGGGAGCACCCGCTCTATCTAGAGGGGCCATGAGAGACACATACATAACATAACCACCAAAAGCTGAAAAAGCCAATAGCTAGAGAAAGGAAAGAACAGGGACACTTTTAAAGTAATCAAAAAAAAATTACAAACACAGAAAAGTTGAGCAGATAAATATGATACTTTTTTTTCCTCTGGAAAAAAGATCTCCAAGTTTCATCTATCAGCTAAAAAGTCTCTGGCCCTACCCAGGCTGACAAGGCACAGCAGGATGGCTGCCTATGAGATTCAGCTTCTCCTGCATTGCATAGGACACTTCCAACAGCTACACTGACAAGCTATAAATAATTAACTTAATTCATATTGTGCAAGCAACAGGGCAAAAGATTACAAAACCTATTTATGCAATTTAGATGTGTTATGTCGGGACACTTAGAATACACCTCAGCAAGCTGACTGTCCTTTTCTAGTTTTTATTCATAAGATGGAAAACATTGAGAAATACACACATAGCATAAGCTAAATTTTATTAAAAACAGGGAATGACTAGTCTGGAGGAAAAGAAATCATTTCTAAAAATACTCATTGAGATTCTGTCATACAGCATTACTAACAATGAACTTCAACAAAACACCAAAAATAGTTATTTATTTTATTTATTCCATTGTAAAAGCTGAAAGGGATCCAAAATCTGGCAAATGAGATAAAGCAGGGTAAATAATCCACCTAACTTTTTTCCTTCCCCCTTTCAATTTATGTTCTGGCAAGAAGATGACAGTTTTCCTGTAGGCTTTTTATTTTAAAAAACTTCTCACAACTCACTCTAGCAAATCTTTCTTGATGCACTGATAATGCAAACACCTGCAAGTGTTCTCCACAATACAAAGTTTCCAAATAATTGTGGCTGACTAATTACAATTATGTATACTATTAAATAATTTAAATATCATCATACAATTGATAGTATTCATTTCCTCACCTGGAGAAGATGAACTCTGGTCACTATTGCTTGATTAGACTTTATAACCCTCTTCAGTGACTCCCAATGAAAAAGAAACCAAGACCAAATTCAGCATTTTTGTTCTAGCCTTTCCATATAAAGGATATCTCAAACTGTTTATCTGTTTATTCCACATCTCACTATTTTAAATAAGCATCTCTGAGTTACAAAACAGTCATCAGAATGAAGAGCTCATTGCCAAATTATGGCAATGCATTGGAACTCCCTTTCCTCAAAGGGAAGGAGAAATCACTCCAAATGACACCATCTTTCATAGGTCAAAAGCTTACACTTGGAAAAACACAGGCATGCAACATTCTCAGAAAATATTACAGTGCTCTGATAAAGAGGTATTAAGTGAGTTGTGATGCAAAAAGAGGTCTAGAGCTTTTTTCCACTGAGATGTCAGAGGACACTGGTGTCATATTTTGTATTTCAAGTCTTCTGCCAGCTCTCAGGTAGCACAACATTCAGCCTGGGCCTTGCAGTTCCACAAGAGGGAAAGTGATCTTACAGGGCTGTTGGATCCAGGCAGCCTTGCACTCCACCGAGCTGAATGCACCCAAGTCCCACAGGGGACAAGCACGTCCACAGATGAAGTCCAGCAGGGGTCACAGTGTTCACAGTCAGACATCTCCTCTATGGTCATGACCAAGTATTTGCAGATTCAGCTCTGCAGAACTTTTGGGTGCAAGAAAGGAAAGGCTGGAATGGATGGATATGGAATGGATAATACTTCCTTATTGTCACTCCTCATTTCCTTCAGCTTTTAGTCTTATTCCTCCATAACCATTGTCTTAAGATCATTACTTTTACCCTTCTCAGCTGAGAGTTTAACTCTGAGTTTAACTCCACTTTATCTTTGATTCATCCAGAACTGAGACTTCAAAATTTCCACTCAGTTTCCAAACAGAACAACCATAAAAAGGCAAATCTTGTGGATCTCCACTGATTATCATCAATTCCTGAAAACCCTGGTTGATTCAGGACACATGCCATGTGGTTCTGTCTCTCCAGACCGTGTCTGCTACTTACTATCCTGCAGAATCACACACCTCAACAGATCACCACTGCCTCAAATTCTGAGCATGGCACTGGAAGGTTAATTACCTTTCTCATCCAGGTTGTTCATCTGGAAAGGAGACAGTATATTTCCCTTCCTTTCACTTGTCCCCTACTCAGTTGCCTACTTCTGTTCAGCAGCTTCATGACTCAAAGCTCCCTTCATGCACCCTTCTTGACTTATTGTTTGAATGTCTTTCCTTCATTTAATTTTCTTATCCGTGTCTCTGTTTCATAAGGTTCGTGCTAAAAAAGCAATGTCTTCCATTTGACTTTTTAAAAATCTGTGCTCACTAAGGTATTTGTTTGTTTTGCTGGTGCAACTTATTTTTCACACTCCAACAGAAATTTCCTTTCCTTTTTAATTACTGCTAGGGATCCTTAAGGCAGTTGGACAGAAGCTAAAAACCTGCCCAGATAGTCTAAAAACATTTTAAGCAACTATATCTCAGGCATTCAGGTTTATTGTGGACAGATAGAAAGTATATATTGTTCTAAAAACAAGACTGCAGAAGCAGCCCTTTGATCAGCATATTTAAATAACAAGTATAGAAATCTGAGTATCAATATCTGAGTAATCAGATATATACATTTAATGTCTGATCCAGACATCCAATTCTGCTGTTTTCCCTCCCTCCTGTTCCTGTGATGCTGAGGTCCCTTCAGCAAATGTTTCATTACTACATTCACCAGAATTACCTTCCATTCAGCTAGTTTGTCCTCCATGGAGGAAATCAAACCTAGCTACATCCTCTATAACAGTTTCACCCTGTTTTGAAACAAAATGCGCCCCTTACACAGCCAGGATTTTGACAGACTCTGCACTTTTTTCCCCAGCTGGTTGGTAACTTCAGTCCCAGAAACTTCCTAGTTCCAAGAAAACATAACCAGCTTCTTCCATTTGGTGCAACATGGACCTGTATCATGTTATCTATTCACCACTTCCCCATTTTCCATCCTCTGATTAGTTTACTGTTTTCCTCCTGTGGTTCTTAGTTTTCAGCATCCAGAAAAACTGGTTTAAGCCTTCCTTTGTGTCTATAGTTTTCTCCCCAAACAGCAAAATTTTTCTGTGGCCACACATAGCTCAAGAAGTCATAGCCCTCAGTCAGCTTCTCTGACACAGGTAAACATACCCCATCTAGGTGTCTACGCTCAGCTTGGAAGATTTACCTGAATATGTCCACTCCAATTTTTTGAGCCCTGTAGTATTTCCTAAGCAGCTTAGGAACCCAGAAAACTGGCTGAGAACAATCATCAGGATGAAGAATCCATAGATATGTCCATCTGGCAGAATAACACCTCAGGCACCATTAGGAAGTCTTGAATCATTTCCCTCCTTGGTTTCCTTGAGGGTGAAGGCAGTAGACCTTCATCCTTGGCTATGTAGTGCTCCTCTGCATCTCTCCTTTTTGACCTCAGTGGAGACTTGGTTGTGGAAGAGACCACCATCTGCCAAGTGGGATGGTTAGTGTCTTGCTCCTGGGTGGGTAGCAGTAGGTTCTCCTCCTCACAGCAGCATTACTGCATTCCAGCATCAAGCCAGCTGGCTTCCTCCAGCCTGAGTGTCCTGCAGATGAAAACCAGGTACTCCCACTTTTGCAATTCAGTCACCACCTATAGCAGCTGTTGTAGCTCATTTGGCAACTGGTATGTTTCACCTTGAGTGGTACCTCTTATCTGTCATCCTTTAACAGAAGTATCAGAACTACATTCCCAACAAGTCAGGACCAGAACCAAGGTGGAAAGCTCCAGAGACAGACAGAAGCAATAGAGAGTGCCTTGTTTTCCTGCTTGAGAGGTAGAAAATAGGCACCTGTTGTCCTCTCTCACCTGAGCAAGTCAGTTGGTATCTGCCAAACAATTGTTAACTTCGGTTTCCTTGCCACCATAGACCCTCTTAGCATCCTAAAGAAAAAAAAAGCCAGCAGTTCAGCATAGTTTACTATTTCTCTATTTGTTAGAAGTAAACAGCTTGATGACAACAAGCTTTTCAGGCATAAAACAGCAGCAGACTCTAAATGAGCTTTTTCCTTTCCACACAGGTTTGGTTTCATGAACTCCATGTCTGAGGTCCCTGTTCTGCTAGCCAGGATACCCTAAAATGAAGCATCTATACCTTCTTTGCCCAGTATCTAACTCTTCCAATATGCGTGCAATTCTTGGAGAGGAGCAATTTAGACCTAACTAATTTCTCTAGCCCCAGACAATTTATTCTAGTAAAGAACTCCTTCACCAGTTATAATTTCCCCTTCTGTCCCACCCTGTATCACATGATGCATCAGTTAAACCAGTGCAGTGGGAGTCCAAAAAGCATAGCAATCTCTGCTTGCTAGAATTCATGGACACCACCCTTCTGCATCTCTCTACTTGGGCATCATTTTAGTCTGCCACACCCATTTCTAGCCTTTTCAAACAAGGGCCCCATCCTGTTGAGTAAGGCAGCACCTACAGGAAGGCACTGACCTTGTTTAAACCTTCTAAGGCATACCAGAAGACGACAGTGCAGGGGGGCAGAACCTGCCCCATTGCTCGATACTTCCATAAGGATCAGTTATTAATATTACAAAATCTTCAGGCACACTAAAGAATGCCCAGCTAACTATTTGGTAGTCAAGCAAATATTATTGACTGAATCCTGAAGTGCAAGCTGTGCTTGACTCACAGAAAACCCTTCACAATCAACTCCACTTTGCTGTAACATGTGTGTGTGAGGTACATGGATTGCCAGGATGGCTCCAGTCCAATACTGACAGAGAGCTACTGGAAAGCAGGGGACTAAAGTGTCACCTCATTGCCCACTGGAATGGAATGAGAAATGGCTCCAGAACCTAACTGGAGATGCAAGGAGAAATTAATATTTGGAAATATCACATTCCTCTTCCAAAGTAAGTTAAAGAATCCTAAAATGAGAAAAGCTGCCTGGGAAACAGGCATTGCAGAGGAACTCTGAAGTCAGACATGGGACACTACACATGCCACAGACTGAGCCTTCAAAGGGTATACCAGAAACAAAGCAAATAAGATTTCTGCTCTGATTCATTCATATTATAGGATGTCTCAAATGCCTCAATGGTACACTGTCAATGATGTCATTCTGGAAAGTTTATACAAGTGTTTATAATTACCCAGGAACTGTTTATAAACTGGCAAATCAAAGGAGACATCCCATTCACAACATAATCTACTATATCCTCCTACTGTGGCTCTGAAATTAATAGTACATGAACAGTAAAATTAAAGCCATCTGACTGGAACCCAATTTACCTGTCAGGTACAGACTAAAAATTACACCTTACAGATGAAAGAACACATAGAAAAATATTGAAACTTTGCCAAAGAAAACATTGCAAGAAAAAAAATAGGGTACAAAAGTTGCCAAAAAACTGCAAAACAACAGAGAATGAAAAAGTTTGTGTATTTATTCATAGCATTACACTCAAGATGTTGCTGATCCACATAAACCAACTACAGCAGTGACTTCAAAGCTATACTTGTACAAAGTTGTAGGATGGTATCATCACAGAGGAAGCATCTTATCAGAGTGCTGTCAGGGTAGTTTCAGTCAACTGAATTTGCTTACTAAAAATATATGGAAACACCACATACAGAAACTTTTCTAAAAACCATCAATTGTTATTTTCATTTGGGTTTTTGTAGGGTGTACATCCCCAGGAGAATCAGAAACTTGATCCCATATATCCCATATCTTTCCAATTAAGCTCCAAAAGTCAATTATTAAAGGTTTGAAATTTAAGTTATAATTAAATTCTGAAACTTTACATCTTCAATGTGCATATTAATGATTTAATAAGAGCCTGTAGGAAACACCAGAATTTAAGTCTATTTACTCAGTGTTTAAGGTTGATTTGATTGGATTTATGCTTTAAAAACATTAACAGGTACATTCATTCATTTTTGCACATTGCTAGTACTGGGCCACATACTATTATTTTTCCATATAATAACTTCATGTTGCTATGTTACCAAGAGCTAAAATAATCTAATGAATGTATTTAACATTTGCACAACACTCTAATGTTGTTACTTGCAGTTTTACAGACAGAAAAAGCTGAGACACTAAGAGGAACTCTTGGATTATATAATGAATCATCAGTGGCACAGAAATAGAGACAATAAATCCACACTCCCATTTCTACAATGTCTGAGCTAGGCCATTTTTAAGTGACTAAAACATCCAACTAATTCTATTACTTCAAAATATTGTTCCAGGTTAATGTGTTGAAATTGATACTACAACTTTCCTCTCAATACTGATGGGTTTGATTTTCATTTACTCTAGACTCTTTTGAGAAAAGTCAAGGTTCTTTCTTAAATCATTACAAAGCAGTAACTGCAATAATGCAGAGCTAAATTAAGAAAGTTCCCCCGATTTCCCTTCCACCTCCCACCTGCTTCTGTGGAAGAAGAGACAGGGAAGAAGAGTTTTCCAGGTTTACATATAGCATTCACAGGTCTACATATACAGGAATTTCCACCAGACTCTCCTAGCTGATGCAGCAACAGATCAAGAGAAATCACTTATTATAGCTAGATCTCTTCACTCTCCTTTTGCCTGTAAATTCCTCCTTTCCCAATAATTGCATTGTCCAGATGTTACTCAAGATCATCTAGTACTTTTGGTTACAGCTCTACCTTCCCACACATCAGTAAATCCATTTGCTCTAGCATTTTTAGAGCAGAACATCAGCTGTCAACTTCTTAGAGTCCTGCTTAGAGGAGCATCTTGCACACACCAATTCAGAGAAAAGTGAGACCTCAGTCCCACCCTACTCGAAATGCTTTCAAGACACAATGAACACTCTCCTGAAACATATATGGTCATTCAGAAAAAACTGTCCTGCAGAGACAAATCTAGCCCACATATCAGTTCAAACACACCCATCATGTGTAAGGATCACTTCCAGATGTGTTGACACCTCTTTTGAAGGTTTAATTTTGGACTATTAAAAGTCCATTCAATAAAATAACTGCAAAAGCTTGGTGTCCTTCACCAATGGACACGAAACTGAGTAGTTATGCAGATTGTTCCAGGGACTACAAATTGCACAAGCTTTGTAGAACCTTATTTATCATTTTATCTTGCCAATTTGTTTGCATAATAGTTGGAAAGTTGGTGCTGATTAAGTTTCTCCTGCAGTTTGATGGGCCAGTATTAACTTGCCTCTGATTCAAAGCCAAAACATAGAATAAAGTGAAAACTAAAGCATTTGTAAAGAGCAGTATCTTGTGCTTAATTAAGCTGCTAAAGTTTCTCTTAGATTTAGGTAACTATTTCCTAGTTAGTATTTTACTAATTCCTCTAAGGTAACCTGAGCCCTTATCAACAGTCACACTGACTCTACTGCAGTTAAATGTTACCTTTTATTTCTCCAGTCTTTAGCAATTCTGCCTCTTGAAGTTTGTTCCTTTTAAGTAGAGAACGTACCCAATCCATTGTGATCTTCACTGATTTACACCAGTTAAGAATCTGAAAAGGTTTGCTGCTGCCTGAAAGAGATGTGCACTTAATCTTACCACTCCTTCTAGATTAATATCCATGGTTACCAGTGATTGAGTTTTTCTGTGTGTTCAGTTTAATGCTGATAAAGTGAGCAAGATTATGCAATTAGCAAAATACTAGCTAAGATTATGATTAAATTTTAACATTCCGAAGTTCTACACAAAGCTTTATGCTGCTGGGTTGGACAATTAATATAACTTTAGTCTTATCAGTTTGGCTCAAAATTCATTCTCCATATGACTGTAATGAGTTAGACACACCAAATTTCACTAATCCTGGTAATGATAAAATCAATAAGGCACTCGTGTTTATTCTAGAACTAGCACCATGAAATTTTGTGCCTGAAGTACAGTCTAGAGATGAAACTTGATTCCCTAGTTATAATGAAGACAATTAGAAGTAGCATCAAGCCAGTAATGAAGATTTTACAGGTAACAGTGTCCAGACTATTCCCAGCTCAGATTATGAAATAGCCTAAAGAGAAATGTTTATAACCACTTGGTGAGACCACAGTAAACTGAAGCAATTAAAACTAGTTCTGCTTTTTCACCACTTCCATTAATAAAGGAAGTCATGAGATGTCCATTATAATGAGATTTTTTTAGATTACAAATCCAACATTTGCAATAAGTAATTGATGCTAACACTTTAATAAATCACATGAAAACACTCATTACTACCTGGCTAGCTTCCCCTTGTGCTTACCCACAGTAGAAGCAAATTATTCCCATGGTCTCCAGTTGACTGACACACCTCAGAAAGCCTAACGTCACTGTTAGGAGGTCATTTTTAGAGATGTGTGTATGCATTCCCATTGCAATCACAAAAGAGCAAACATTGACTGTTTTTTTGAGATGAGTATGAAGAATTATCATGACCTTGATCCATCCCTGTGTAGCAAGTGTCTAGATGACCTATCAGTGGCAGCTTGCAACACCTTTTCCAGCCTCTTCCCCACTTAGGGTGAATGGCGCAACCCCAAGCAGAGCCAATGCACTCTGGAACATTCACCAAGTATTTTACTGTTCCCACAGCACACAACTGGCTTTAGGATTATTCATGACAAGAACACCCATTTTATTAATCCTCTTGGCAAAAGGTAGAAATAGAAATTGCCAGTACTAGAGCTTTTTAAGAGTGCTCCCACAGGTCAAGATCTTGTCCAAATGCAGCAAGAGCCTACAAAGCATATTCTGATGAAACACAGCAACCTTTACCTATAGTTACAGCAAAGTCACAGTTGCCCTAACTTATGCCTTCAGGGAAGAGTTTGTTAGGAGCAGTACTATCATCTAGCCCCTCCCTAGTTTAGTATTCCTTACAACATTTCAGTTAACCACATCTGGGGAAATACACAGATGCTCTCCTTTTTTGCAAACCATTGTATTTGTTTCATGTCAGTGATGAAGGGAAACAGGGTGGGGAAAGCCACACAATGCCCTTCAAAAGAGGATGAAACTGATATTGACTATTTTCCTAGTTCAGGTTGCCTTTATTTGTTTCATGAACAAAGTGTATTCAGTCATACAGAGCTTTTGAAATCATCTAGTCACACCTTCTTGCAAGTTTAAGTGCCAGACCCAGAGTTTCCTGGACACACTAATCTACTGTTGAGATAGGCACTCCCTGAAAAGGGGTTTGCCATATTCTTCTAAAAAACAGTATCTGTCATAGCATAGAAGTTGTGGGAATCAGTATATGTATTTACCCTGGCTAAACACTGCATTAACTCAAGCCATTTAATCTCCTATCTCCAAAGGCAACCATACTACCTTTCAAAAGCTGTTTATAGTTTTTGTCCTACTCTTTGCTTCTCCTTTTATTATTTTTGCAATATCAAAACATGTGCAAGCATATTTTCACCCTTGCAACATTACAGATTTTCTTTCTAAGGCAGCTAGACTCCAGAGCCTTCCCAGCCACAGCACATCAGGAAAGCACTTCCCTGCATTCTGTCACCCATCCATGTCGATTATGCGGGTTGCTCTTCTCTGCAAAGACAACTACTTGCAATACCCTGCCAATTCCCTTTCAAATTCAAGTTCTGAATTCCAAGCCACTTTTCCCATAAGCTAAGCATTCAGATAAGCCCAAGGCAAAGATATGTCTCTCTGATGTTCATCCACAGATGCAGGAAACTTCCCTAGCCCATACCCACTGCAGTGGCAGCGCTCATGTGTTTTAACCAGCAGG